>NC_072819.1:27352011-27652011 GCF_027744805.1 Dunckerocampus dactyliophorus | reverse complement strand
TTGTGGCGTGGGCTCTATGAGCAAACTTACAACTCGGCTTGTTGGCTCAGTGTCGTGGACGAGCGGTGTTGAGGAGAAAGAGACTGGACAATGCGTTACAATAGTCAGCCCTAATGAGCTGCAGCTTAAAGATTTTTTGGGGTGGTTCCCGTCTATGGAGTTATACTTGTGCCTTAATTTTGAGGTAGCAAAGGCAGATTTTCAGTCATATTAACGTGCAACAACTACTGTTGTGTGCTCAAGCACATAGCTGAGCTCTGTCACTCCCTCTCTCCCTCTCGCTCGACCCTTCTGCACGTGTCTCACTCGGGGTGTTGCGGCGAGGGGAGCCGGTGTACAAGTATCTCCGGCCGGGTTTTGGGGACTGGGCTTTTGGCTGGAGCTTGCAGCTTGCTGCCTGGAGGGTGGCGAGGCGTACGGACGTGTTCAGTGTTCAAAATGCGTGCCCCTCTCAGGAGGCAAGGGCACTAATGTAATAATACTTTTTTTTCCCCCCAAACATTCTCGTGATCGACCGACAAAGTCCAAGGATTGACCAGTAGCTCGTGACTCCTGCTGTACATGAACATAAATTATTATAATACCCAAAATACGGTTCAACATAAAAAAGCAGAAGACTACCAAATGAAAATAAGGAAGTTTAATTAATAAGACCATCAACATAAAAACATGTCTCTTTGTGATTTACTTTTAGGTGTTTGTAGTGTTCTTTGCTTTGCTGGTGCTGAAGCCCTGGGCAACTTGCACACTGCACATGTTGCATCTAACGTGACGCCTCCACACCTTACTCTTCCTCTCTTCCTGACAAAAGAATATACTGTATATATATATTTAGTGCATTTTGTTAATTAGCCTAGAATTTGATACTATAATTGAGCATTTTAAATTAAAAACAAATGGCTGCATTGGGCTGAAAGTGATGTGAGGTGTTTTTCAACTAATACATTATGTGTTTATCAAAGGCTTATTCACAAACACATCTAACCAATATCAATTAGTCATATTTGCTAGCTATTGAAAAGTTCTATCTGCAGCCACTGAGTATTTGCAAACAGCTGACAAACAAATGCCGAAGCAAACATTAAAAAGTGAAAAAAAAAAGTTGACTAAAAACAAAATAAGAAATAATCAGAACATGCATCACATTACTACACTAGTAATTAAAGTCTACATGATTGAAAAACGAAACTTTTTCATGCATGAAGCTTCTACTTGAGTCGGTAATTTGGCCGCTATATGCGGTCAGATATTGACCAAGGGAGACAAAATGGGTGGCTGCTGGCCGTGTTGGACAGGTGACTGCTATACACAGGGTCTATAACATGTAAATTTGCTGCGGGGTATTTTTCAGTGGCTTCTATAGGCAGGTGGCTGTTCTATACAGGTGGCCGCTAAGACAGGTTTGACTGTGTATATATATATATATATATATATATATATATATATATATATGTCACTTATAGATGGGGTGTTTGTTGTTTTTTATTTGTGGTACTCTTATAATTATTTTTTGTCCTGTTTGATATACTGTAAGTGTTTCTGTTCTGTAGAGAGTTAATACAGTATTTTACTGTACAATTTAAAGTAAAGTTCACACATTTTATTGCAAATACTGTCACTCATTGCAAATGTATACATTCAGTGATGTCATACAGGAACTAACATCAATAACAACACATGAATGTAGCATATAAACCAAAACAGACTGTTTTCTCAAAGAATTGTTTCTGAATTGTTGTTGTTTGTGCTGCTACACTGTCAGGAAGAATAATTGACTGAAGTATTTTTTTAGGTTGAGAGCAGTTGCAGTTTTGTGACAATGGTGTTTTTTGACACAGACACAGACACACACACACACACACACACACACACACACACACACACACACACACACGCACACACACACACACACACACACAATACAAAAAAACTAAAATAGCCTTTTATTTGTCTTTTTTTCTCCTTCTGAACATAATGACTCACAATTATGCAGCCATTGCCAACTGCATTCCTGTGACTCTCTCCAAGACAATAATTTAACAGGAAGAAATGACTTGTCTTGGGTGTCTTCAAACTGTTCATGCGCTGTAGCTTCAAGATGTGATAAGAAGGTTTCTGTGGCCCTGAAGCAATTTGTGGGCATGATAGTGATGCTGGCCAACAGCACTGACTCACTCACTGCTCTGCACACACCGAGATAGATGAAACACACTTTGGGGAGCTTTAGATATCGTTTTCTTCTGTGAGCTTTTATCCTTGGTGGAAGTCATTGTATGATACCAAGCATTGCTGAGGTCTGACTGCAGTCCCAGCAGAGCAACAGGATCACATCAGTTTTGGGTCTGGTCCACCATGACCATCTCTGTTGCATCTGTATGGGTTTCTAACAGTTCTGTAGTCCAGATTTACCATGGGTGTTTGGGTGTGTGCGCGTGTGTGTGTGCTCTACTGATTTGTAACAATATGTGAGGTTTCTAGTTTAAGTTGGCCAGTGACTGTAAAGGTATGAAGATATTATGTGCAATATTGCCAGTTTTTTGTTGTGTGTATCGAATAAATTAGAGCATTTGTGGTTTTGACATTTGCTCAAGAAGTTTATATTTACAACCACTATTTTATTTACTAATCCAATTTCAACAAATATCTGTGAAGTCATTTGTGTGTTCCAATACACAGACGGAACACACAAAAACCTTAAAACGCAATTTTCTTTAATTCCTCGGAAATTTGAAAACTCATTTTAAATAACAACTTAATTTTTTAACTTAATATTTGGGGTGTATGAGGCAGAGGAAAAGCTCTCTGAGCTCTCTGTGACCACATGGCCATCTACAGACAACTACTGCAAAACACAGCAGCAAAAGAAACCATTGTTGTAACGTTGCTCATTGTTGTAAAACTGCTTAGCTAGTATTAAGAACAACAATACAGCAAGTGTAACACACGGCCACTAGCTAAGTAGCGTAACCAACATTTTACAGCACATGCAGAGGTAGATAAAGCTGTTGAATGCTGACCACTCATGACACTTCAAATGCAGCTACTGCCATCTTGTTGAGTTAATAAAAACTACTCTAGGTTGCCTACAGCTGTTAATGCCAGTGTTTTTGAGCAGGTGCTAATTAGGAACGCTGACAGGTTTTTGCTTTTGTAGACCATGTACGGGGCAACTATAGGTGACTTTGCAGTTAATTGAATAGTTCATTAAAACATTTGCAATGTTTTTTTCTTAATTCTTCTCAAGCTGCTGTGCTTTATCAAATTGTGAGAAGCATTCGCTGGGTTTCCACCATGTGATCTAGAGGCAGTTTGCATCACTTCCAGTGAGCAGATGGGGCATATATGCATATATGCAGCATTTTTTCAGATTTTACATCTTCTCTAGGTACAATGCACTTGTTTGCCCCCATCTCTTTGAAGCGGGACCAACAGCAACCAGATGTGACGTCGTGAAACCCAGCAATAGTGTTGCATTTGGGTGTCAGTTTTAAAGAATATGACACGACAAAGTGTCTCTAGATAAAACACTGCTCGTTCAAAATAGTGACAGCTAACTCCTTTTATAATGTTGAGTGTTTGAATATAAATATTTATTCAGCACCAGTGTACAGCTGGAGGGAGTATTGAGACTTGAGTAGAGAAGTTAGATTGCTCCTATCTGTTTAGAATGCCTCTCATGCTTGGTTTCATGAAGCTGTTCTGACTGCCATCCCCCCCAGAGTGCCCTTAGCTTGACTATGATGTTGTTTTCCTGGCTTTAAAGTTAGATCCGGGCCTCTCTTATGATGCCCTTTGAGTCTCTGAAGGCAATAAGCCACCCACTGGAATGCCACGTGTCCTGGGAGCTGACAAGCAGTAATTATGCTTCAGACGATTTCTCCAGGAGACATCTCTCTACTACCTTGCCTCGCTGTCCACTGAAAGAACAGCAGGTGTCGTGGCTTGGGGTCCGCTGCAAGCCATCAGGGTCGGTTCTATTTCTTTTCTTCCCCTAAGCTAGTTTCCTGTTTCTTGAATCTGAGCTTTCCGGAGATGCCCACAGATGTCAGAGTGCTGTTAGTTGAAGCAGCTTTAGGGTGTTTTGACATTTAGTCAGTGGGACCTCTAAGGTCAAACACATTCCTTTCTGGGACGCTGGTTTTACCATCACAGTCATCATAAAACATTTAAAAACTACACAGTCAATGTTTTAAATAACATCCAAAGGCTCAAGAACTGTCAGTCAAGTGTAAAAAGAAGTTAACCACTGTTAATAGTGAAACGTAAATAAAAACCGTCTGCTGTTAATGATGCATATGGTAGCACAGGAGTCTTACTGCTTTAAAAATGTGGCTCCGCTTACAGTAGTGTAAATAAATAATTCTTTGATGCCGGTTAGCTTTTGTGTGATGTCATGCACAACGATGGGTCAAAGTATGACAATTTCGTCTGACCTTTATGGTCAGTGATACCTCGGTGTTCGTTGTTACGGTAATTTGTTCCAAAATGTCGGACGAACGCTGAAAAGTACGAAAACCAAAAAGTTTTCCCCAAAGGAAATAATTTAATTCCAATGATTCCAATGACACTCAAAAATATTAAGAAAAATACATTTTATACACAATAATTATAGTTTTACATTCAGAAAACATTGTGAAATAATTAATAAAATAATAAATAAATAAATGTTAAAGACAAATGAAATGGATAAATTAATATTTAACATCACTTTTACTTTTATTAAAGACGTGCCGCACGTACCGCAACCTATTCGAAAATGATGCTGGCAGTCCGTATAATAACTAATGTAAGTTAGTAATAACTAATGCCTAAAGCAACGTCTTCTAGTCAGCAAATTCCTTCTCCCACACAGTTTGTGCTTTCTTTTTTTCTAGTTTATGCCTTCTTCCTGCTCTTTCAGCATTCCCTTTCTATTTTCACATATACTGTAATTTCCAGACTAAGGAGCACACCGGTATTTTAGCCGACCCCCACAAAAATGTTTTTTTCCAAACAGCACTGAACAGTGCGTGTAATAAGGCTGGTTAAACTGTAGCCTACCGGAAAAATCATTCATTGCCGTCCTTCTCCTCTTCTTGGGAACTAAAACCCTGAAAGTCGTCCTCTTCAGCAGCCCCACAATTCCCTCAGGACACACGCCGCTCTCTCTCTCTCCGTCTCTATCCTTTCGTTGTCGCTTCCAGTGTCACCCCTGCCCCGAGGCAAATCAGCCCCCGAACCCATGCTGTCTTCCCCAGAACGCAGCAGTCTAGGCCCCCGAAACCCGCCCGTGACCTTGGACCTCCCAACACCGCTCCACACTGGCAAGATCCACCAGAAGACCCGAGCAAAAGCCGCTAGATCGATCGCCTTCAACCTGAAAGCTGCCCATCACATGCACCTCTCCATGCAGGTGCAAGTCAATACTGAAATATCAATACCTCCGATACGAGATCTCTAGGCTCTAAAATCGATTTTCAAATCAAAATATCAATACTTTAATACTTCAGTCATTTGAGGTAATATATATCATTAGCAGGAATAAAGTGGAAAGTAACTAAATGATTGAGACCTTGCAGTTATTTAAAATAAATGGCCCTGATGTCTTATATTCTTTATTTTATGAGCTACACTCTAATTTTAAATACACTACTTTTTAAATTTACCTGAGATGTTATATGTATTTGTATTGGTATCGCTGATAACAGCCTGAATTTTACTCAGTATCAAATCGGTGAAATCAGCGCTATTGCACATCACTAATGATGAGGGCAAGCACACAAAGTACAAAATGATTCCAAAGCACACAAGATATCGCAAGACCAGAACACGACCACAAATTAGCTGCATCACTGTATAATCAACGGGGTTCAAAGAGTGGGGAAAAAAGCAACAGCTTACACACCTGAAATCACGGTAGTTCTTATTAAACAAAGTGTGGACAAACATTGACCACAAAGTCGTGAACCACCAGAACAGAAACTTTCTGAAAGTCAACCCAAGTTTCTGGTCCGATCCAAACAATTCATACAATAGAGTGGAAATAACAGGCAAAGTGAAAAAAAGATAAGTTGACTGGGCTGTGGAAGGAAAAACTATGTAATGTAAATAACAATAGCAGTAGTAATAGTCACACAATAAGAATTTTAATATGTCCACACTGGACTGGTGGAAGAGACCCCATCAGCTGGTCCAGAGTGAGAAAGCTCAAATATGCAACTCATGACAGGCAATGGCAACTACACTACATGCAAGTCCAAAGAGCTAGAACACAGGACAGCATGCATCTGGAGTGCCTTGTTTTTATACTACACATATTAAGCCAACCGCTTTGGAACCACTAATTGCTCTAACTTTTTAACAGCTAAAAAAAGACCCAAGTTTTTTATTTGAACATGCATGAAGGTTACAATGGAATGCATCTCATGAATCATCCTTTCACAGTTCCACATGTCCAAAAGGAGTAGGTAGAAGCAAAGCTTATTTAATCCTACCCCACGTCCATTCCACATCTTGTACAGTACATAATATTCACTTCCTGCATTCCATGTAATATTTTTGATATAATAATCAGTGTAATAATAAATGATTAAAAAAAATAAAAAAAACAAGCATGACAGAACAATCAGTGTAATGATCAAGACTCTTCTGCCTTGTATTTAGCAAACATCAACTGCTTGTATTGTTTTTTTAATTTGCTCATCTCGGAACATTTTTTGAGTTCCTTACCCAATCATTCCATAATTTCATTCCGCATACGGAAATGCTGTGGGTTTTCAGCGTTGTTCTCGTATATACCTGTAAGTGTTTTAAGTTTAATTTTCCTCTAAGATCACATTTCTCCCCTTTTATGGAGAAATACTGTATGACCGTGAAGGAAGCAAAAACAAAATATTGATCAAACATCATTTCTAGCAATAGCCGTCGCCGCAGAGTGTTATTTAGCACCATTATTTCTGTTATTAACCCTGTCACTGCTGTTTTTAATGATATTTCAATGTAGCACACTTCAATAATTTTTTTATGGACAAGGTCGCAACAGTCAGACAATCCATCCCGAAGGTCTCAACTGCTAGTCTGCCTGACTCCCCTGTAAAACACACTTTTGAGAACTTTGAGCCAGTCTCCACTTCTCTTCTTAAAAAAATCAGTCCAACAGTTAAGCCCCACCAACTGCCCTCTAGACGTTATCCCTGCAAGGATAATGAAGGAGCTTATAGATACCATTGGTCCCAGCCTTGTTCTTTTCATGAACAGCTGCTTCAGGCTGGGTATTGTCCCCACTGCCCTTAAGCAAGCTGTAGTTAGACCACCTCTTAAAAAAACGAACCTACACCCATCAAGACTGGAGTAAATCAGTCCCTCCTCCGCAGGCTCCAGTTGGTACAAAACGCGGCTGCTCACCTCCTTACTAATCTTCCAAAATACACCCAAATCAATCCAGTTCTCGGTTCTCTCCATTGGCTCCTGGTACAGTCTAGAATCAATTTTAAAGTCCTTTTATTTGTGTTCAAGGCCTTTAATGGCCTTGCTCCAGCATACTTGGTTGAGCTTTTAACTGTCCGTCACCACTCCAGGACCCTGCGCTGTTCTCAACACACAACATTAGAAGTCCCAAGGATGAAATACAAAAAATTGGGGGATCGAGCTTTTGCTGCGTTTGCCCCGACACTTTGGAACTCCCTTCCATCTACACTCCGATCTACTACAGAGTTGTCAGTTTTTAAATGTCTTTTAAAAACTCATTTATTCAGACTGGCGTATGACACATGATGATTATATGTGCTTTAGTTGTGATTCTGTGCCCGTATTTTTTATTTTGTTTTAGTTGCATTGGGCACCATTGGGATGTTGTAAGGTGCTATACAAATAAACTATGATTTGATTTGACGTTTTTGGGTAACAAGTTATTGTTAACTTTATGCATTATTTTAGCAGTTTGAAAATGTACTAAATCAGCAAATTTTAATATCTGTGTTTTTAAAAGTAAAGGGTTTGTATGTTCTCCATACGCGACCTTATGAATTATCCTCACCGATCTTTTTTGCAGTACAGTGAGTGAGATTGCTTTTATAATTATTGCCCCATATCTCCACACAATAAGTTACTGTAGATATAATACTGTAATACCGAAGAACAGTAAAAACACTTGGGTCCAACCTGTTTACTGGGTGCCCAAATCCTCCTCCTTGCACCTGATGTTTCTGTGCTGCCCTGGAACTAAGTCAGTACGGGTCAATGGCAAGACAAAAGTAATTACTGTGGGCCCAGTGATGTGCCTCCACTACATCACTCTCTAGCTTCATGTGGGCGGCCGCAGGTCGCACGAGCAGCTGAGGCTCGGACCAAACGTCCCAAAGGAGCTGCGGCTCAAAAGCACCAAGCCTTTATTTCCGTTTCTTTTCTCTTTTTTTTTTAATCGCCGCATTCAAAGTCACTGTGGGCGGGCAGAGGCGTCCGTGGCACCGCTTTTCGATAACAACCACTTATCTTCACCGGGCTACAGTCATCAGCCAAAGGAGGTTTGATAAGAGTTGAAATGTGGTCTGCATGTGGCCTGCATGGTAAAGCAGCCTCATGAAATAGAATAGAAGAGGAGAGGATAGATAAGATTGCTTATTAAAAAGTCCACATGAAGGAGACCTTGTTTGAAATCGTCAACTGCGTCTTTGTGCTCCAAATGTGTTGGACAAAAGGTGCTCCAATCACTTATAGCAGGGGTGTTCAGATTGTCGTGTATTATAGCAGCTACTTAACCTTGTTTATCATTTAAAGACAAATTTGAACAGCAGTTTAAAAACCCATTGTAAAAGACTTTATGGTCTGATAAATAAACTGGTAATAAACTAATTTTATGGATCCTATGTCTCCCTGCTCACTGTAGAAAAAAACATGGTTCCATAGCATAGCAGGGTTAAAATATACTGTGTATATTGTAAATGCTTTAATTATAATGTCTCTTGTGTTGCTGCAGTGATCCCGTAGACTGCCAAATGTGGTGTAAACAAAGAATAATAGGAGTGTAAAGGTGACTACAGGGGTGTTATTTCATGTCTACGATGTTCTAATGTTTACAAATTTTTTTAGAAAATCATAAACAGGTTTTCTAGGCTGTAACTACGAATGTTTTACATTGTTCCCTCGCGGTTCACCTTTCGCGGATTCACTGTTTCGCAGACTTTTCTAAAGTGCAATTTTGCATGTTTTTTTTAACAGCCTATACGCACATTGTGTTCGGCGTCCTTGCAGTGCATTGGAGCGATCTATCGCTGCTCTGTTATTTTATTTGTAAACTGCTACCAGTAGAGGGTGTTGTATACTCATGTGAGAGTTGAAGACGTGTGCAGCTCCACCTCGCCTGTGTGTTTATGCGCCTGTACGAGCATATGAGGAACCCACAGTAGACAATAACCGGCTAAATATACAGCCACAACAGTCCTTATTGGCTGTGGGAGAAACCTCCCATTGTGTTCTGCGTCCTGATTTTTGTCAATCAATCTCCTTCGTGCCGTTTCCTGTTGCGGTCAATGGCCACTAACAAACTAGCTAACTGTGTGAGCTTCCTGCTAACCGCCGATACAAAATAGAAGAAGATGAAAAAGCTAACCGGCTTTAGGCCGCCATTGCGGAATAAATGAATCTTCGGTTCAAGGAGTTGTAGCTGGATGAGGAAAATACAAACGGCAGGACCAGCCGCCAGGACGAGGCAGAGGAGTGACATACGTGTGAGTCACTTAATAATTTCTTGTGTCCAACCTCGTAGATTGATCATTGTATAGCATCAGTGTATTGTAAGGGGTTTTATATAATAAGAGTAAAAAAATTAAGCTACTTCGCAGACTTCACTTATTGCAGGCTATTTTGGGAACCTATCCCCCACGATAAACGATAAAACACTGTAAATATATATATGTGTATATATATATATATATATATATGAACAAATTTAACTTGAATAATGATTTGTGCATGACAGAGTGGAAAAGCTCTTTCACCACACTGGCAGCTATTTATTCAGTATATTGCACAGCATAGCAGCAACACAACCAATGTTGTAAGAGTTGAGTTTTACACCAACAGCTAACATTTTAAAGCGCGTGCAGTGGTACATAAAGATACACCTGGAGGTTGCCTACAGCCGCAAATGTTAATGCTATTGTTTTTTGACCTGGTGTTATTATTTGCTTTTGTAGACCACACACCCAACAACTGTTGACTATTAATTTAATAGTATCGTATACGGGGGCATTTTCTTCATTTTTCTCAAGCTTCTGTGCTTCTCCTGAAGTCCTCTGGTTCTCCTTAGTGGAAGGTGTGCCTCCAACAGCTGATAAAAAACATTCACCTGTGCAACCAGCTGCTTTGTGTTGTGAATACGAAAGCCCAAGTGAGAGAGGCGACTGATTTAAGGGAATTAAAAAACAGGACAGCGAGGGAGAGATAGCTTCTGTTTTGAGGTGACCTCATGTCTTGTAGTGAGACACCAGAGAAGTTGGCCAGTTGCCTGTTCTTAAATTGGCATCTAATCTCCTCGGCCATGGTGTGCGCCCCGTGGGAATACCGGGAATGACAGGCTGTTTGTCTGGGATTGTATATGCCCCACTTCACTCCCCACCGCCTCCCTTATTCTTCTTCTCCCTTTCTCAATCTCAGCCTTCACCTCCAAACTCTCCTCTCCCTCTCACACACACATATACACACCACCCACCCACTTTCTTTTTTTGTGTGTTTGGAATGAACTCCTGCAATTTCCATCATGGCTCTAAAGAGATTTGAAATTGCCTTTGGTCCTGAAGCCTTGGCAATTAGCAATTAGTGAAGTGATTGTATACCAAGCCCTTGCCTTCTCCCTTGTGGCCCCTCCCTAGCCATGCAGCCACTGCATCCGCACCCTGTTTCCATTCCGTAGTGGCACATTGAAACCATAAGAACTTACCTTAATAGTCTATAATACTCTGCTGTTTCTGCTGTGTGTGTGGGGAGTGCGTATGCGTGTGTTGTGTTTGACTGTAGAGTAAAGACTGGCTTGGCTTGTTGTGTTGGTGTACAATGTCTTTGTTTTATGCATTGCACTGCTGACCCCGGCCTGTTGTTTATGGCAGTGACAGTGATGAAAAGCCACTGAGGGGCAGCTTGTGTTCCCTGAATGGCGATGATGCGGTCAGCAGAGACAGCCTGGTCGACTACGCTGATGGCGGAGGAGAATTCAGCGAAGACGGCTCCTTTATCGGGGAATATTCAGGACACAAACACGAGGGATCTGTCACCGAGCCCAATGGATTTGGCCCTGTCACTGCATAATGCCAAGCTTCACTTCAAATTCATACACAAAACACTGTTATATTTGCCTTGCACTACACCATATATATCTACAGTGGTGTGAAAAAGTGTCTGCCCCCTTCCTGATTTCTTTTTTTTTTGCACTTTTTTTTGTCACACTTAAATGTTTCAGATCATCAAACTAATTTAAATATTAGTCAATGACAACACAACTGAACACAAAATGCGTTTTTAAATGAAACTTTTTGTTATTAAGGGAGAAAACTCATTCAAACCTGGATGGTCCTGTGTGAAAAAGTGATTGCCCTCTAAACCTAATAACTGGTTGGGCTACCCTTAGCAATAATAATAATTGCAATCAAGCGTTTGCGATAACTTGCCGTGAGTCTCTTACAGCGCTGTGGAGGAAATTTGGCCCACTCATCTTTGCAGAATTGTTGTAATTCAGCCACATTGGAGGGTTTTCCAACATGAACCACCCTTTTTAAGGTCATGCCACAGCATCTACATAGGATTCAGGTAAGGACTTTGACTAGGCCACTCCCAAAGTCTTCATTTTGTTTTTCTTCGGCCATTCAGAGGTGAACTTGCTGGTGTGTTTTGGATCATTGTCCCACGTTCGTTTCAGCTTGAGGTCATGAAGAGATGGCCGGACATTCTCCTTCAGGACTTTTGGGTAGACAACAGAATTCATCGTTCCATTTATCACAACAAGTCCTCCAGGTCCTGAAGCAGCGAAACAGCCACCGACCATCACACTACCACCTGTGTGGTATGATGTTCTTTTTCTGAAATGCGGCATTACTTCTGCACCAGATGTAATGGGACACACACCTTCCAAAAAGTTCAACTTTTGTCTCGTCAGACCACAGAGTATTTTCCCAAAGGTCTTGGGGATCATCAAGATGTTTTCTGGCAAAATTGAGACAAGCCCTCATGTTCTTTTTGATTAGCAGTGGTTTTGGTCTTGGAACTCTGCCATGTAGGCCGTTTTGGCCCAGTGTCTTTCTTATGGTGGAGTCATAAACACTGACCTTAACTGAGGCAAGTGAAGCCTACAGTTCTTTGGATGTTGTTGTGGGGTCTTTTGTGACCTCTTGGATGAGTCGTCGCTGGGCTCTTGGGGTCATTTTGTTTGGCCGGGCACTCCTGAGAAGGTTCACCACTGCTCCATGTTTTCACCATTTGTGGATAATGGCTCTCACTGTGAGTCACTGGAGACCCAAAGCTTTAGAAATGGCTTTATAACCTTTTTCAGACTGATAATCTCAGTTAAATTATGTTTTAACAGGGGGGACAATCACTTGTTCACACAGGGTAATTTAGGTTTGGATTTTTTTCCACTTAAAAATAAAATAAAAATAACATTTTGCAGAGCATTTTGTTTTCAGTTGTGTTGTATTTAATAACTAATATTTTAATTTGTGTGATGATCTGAAACAATTAAGTGGGACCAACATGCAAAAAAAAAAAAAAAGAAATCAGGACGGGGGAAAACTCTTTTTCACACCACAGTATATGGCTTACATAGCCACATGAAAAGGATGTTTGGAGCACCAGACTATAAAGAAAAACAAATACTCCATTCATATGTGTACATGCTGCAAGACAGTGAACTGAATTATTGATAGTTTGAGGATTTCAACGTTTTTTTCTTGTCACCTTTTGTTTTCCTGTTTATACAAACGTACTGTATTTTCTTTACACAGTGAACTGAAGCAACACATTTAAACTATGGCAGGATGTCCTGTTGTATTTATTAATGTCCTCATATGTCTTACAGTACATGGAACAAAAACTTTATTATTTTCACTTCCACAACTTTGTGTCTATATTGTATTGTTTGCAATCCATATTGACATTACTGATGTTGTCATTTCATTTTAAAATGTATGTTTTAATGCCAGTACGTTTATGCTTAATACACTCCTGATCAAAATCTTAAGACCAGTTGAAAATTGCTAGAATTTGCATTTTGCACATTTGGATCTTAATGAGGTTTTAAGTAGAGCTACAATATGCAAAAGCAAGAATGGGGAGTGACACAAAAAGCATTTTGAAAAAGTAATTTATTGAAAACAACAATTAAACTGAAGTAGGCTGTTTATCAGCTGATCAAAAGTTTAAGACCGTCACTCAAAAAATAACAAAAAACTCTCCAAACCAGAACAAAAAATGTTCTCAGTAGGACTCAGTAATGAGTAGCTCCACCGTTCTTGTTAATCACTTCAAAAATTGGTTTGGACATGCTTGATGCGAGTGTTTCCAGGAGGCTAGTGGGAACATTGCTCCAAGTGGTGAAGATGGCTTCATGAAGGGCATCCACTGTCTGGAACTGATGGCCATTTTTATAAACTTCCCTTGCCATCCATCCCCAAATGTTCTCTATGGGATTTAAATGAGGGGAACATGCAGGATGGTCCAAAAGAGTGATGTTATTCTCCCTGAAGAAGTCCTTGGTCAAGCGAGCATTGTGAACTGCAGCGTTGTCCTGTTGAAAAAGAAACAACACAAAACTCTGAAAGACATTTTCAACACAAGCACACAACACTTTCTGAAAAGTTGTCATTTATTTTAAAGTAGGTCTACATATGTAACAGTCGTCATTCCTGCAGTCCAGCTCTGCACACGATGGGCTCGAACAAGCAACCACATCTGATTGATGGGCACCACACACGCGGGCCGATGCCACCTCTAGTCCATTAATTTTCAATGAAACCTGCACGAAAAGGAGATTACTGAGTCTCTGTCCAGCCATGCGACATCCGCTGTGTGTTAACTTTTATGTTTGTGCATGTCATCATGGACACGCTGGCTTTGCGACACGATCCCAGAAAGTTGAAAAGTGTTCAACTTTTCATTGCGGCCGACCGGACGAGGACCAGTCAGCGGGAGTTTCATTGACCGACCAATGAGAAGACAAGATGCTATTCAGTGCACTCTCCTAGGTAAACATGGAGGAAAACATTTGTTTATCTTTTTTAGCTATTTGACATGTTTAAAAAAGAAATTTGAGATATAAAGAAAAAAGAAGCGGCATGGGAACTTGTTGGCACCATAGTAAACATGTCAGGTAAGTTTACATTAATTTACACAAACATTTATGTAAGTTTACCTTCAATACTAACAAGATCCGGTACTAGCAAGAGTTTCTCCACTGAACGACCTTGATATACCACGATTCCCTCTATATCTGACAGTCAAATCAAAACTGTGGGAGACTCATAATTCGCTCTGGATGTGAACGCGTCGCTCACCACAGCTGTTTGTCGCCATAGCCAGTGAGCTAAAAAAAATAAGGCTTTCAAATCACAGATGATACCATCATAACCCTACAACTTGGCATCCGTTACACATGCACACTGCACTTCTATTTGTTGTATTCTGCTGGTAAAATTCTGATTAAAACTTTTGAAAGTTTTAACATTTTTTAATCTGATGTTTTGTGGCTCCAGACTATTTTACTTCAGTGGGGGAGGGGGTAAAATGGCTGTTTTGATAGCAAAGGTTGCCGACCCCTGGTTTAGGGGAAAATCACTTTATCACACAGGGCCATGTTTTGGATTTTTTTCTCCCTTAATATTAAAAGGTTTCATTTAAAAACTGAATTGTGTGTTCAGTTGTGCTGTCATTGACTAATATTTAAATTTGTGTGATGATCTGAAACATTTAAGTGTGACAAACATGAAAAAAAAATAAGAAACCAGGAAGGGGCAAATACTTTTTCACACCACTCTATAATATATAAGATACTTGTCTAATAAAAATAATGATTTAAAAATAAATAAAATAAATTTTAAAAAAGTAAATAGATTTTTTTTTCATGCTCTAGGCCATGTGACAATGTGTTTATGTTCCTTTTTGATGCCTTAGTTCCGGGTTGTATGCTCTTATTTTGTATTTACTTCCGTTTTTGCTCCATCCCGTGTTTTTGCCTGCTTTGTCTTTCTGTTTACTCTCACCTGCTGCTAATTCAGTTTCTCTTCTATTGAGTTCAACTGCACGCATTGTTCCTTGTCGGAGCATTGTAAATTTCTATGCTGTTAAAGCTCATTGTTGGATCCCTGCCGCTGCATAGCCGTTGTCATTAAAAATACACATTTTACCTGCAATCAGGCCTCATCTCTCGCACCCTGGGATCACCGCCACAACACCACAATGCCAAAACATAACAGAATACTCCAACGATATGTCGACCTTGTGAAGATGACCACCACAAAGTCCTTTTTCCTGGGAGTTGCTGCATGGGTGGAAGAGCAACTTTCAGGAAGGAGTCCGACGGCTATGGAGACGCTCTGGGTCACATCTCACCTTACGCCTTGGGGTTCCCTTCTGCCCAGGCTCTCGACGCCCCCGGAGCGTTCTTCCTTGCCACGCCAAGCCAAGGTTCAACTCCCTTCTCACGCTGTTTCTAAGTGCCGATGGCCAATGGCTCAGGCCACGAGGGTCCCCACTCAACGTCAGAACGACGAGCTGCTATTGTCCTCCTCCTCCGTTTCTTCCCACGCAACACCAAGAGGAGATCAGTTCAAACCTGCAGCTTGGCACACCAACCTTCTGACTCGCCCCGTGCCCGCCCCACGACGTCACAAGCCTCTGACACCCCCAGAACTCACGCTATGTCAGCCCCATATGCTTCCGGAATCCGCACCATGTCTGCACTCCACTGGCACCCACTCCACGCTGTCAGAAGCCCCACATCGTCCTGGAGCCTACACCTCGGTTCCTCAAGATTCAGACACCCTGGATTCTATACCGGTCTGACTCGAGTTTCACTCCCTTCCAGTGGTCGCCCCACGGCGTTCCAAGCTGGCACCGCTCTCAAGCCACCAGTTGTTCTGGCCGTGGGGTCAGAACAGGAGGAATAAGTGACCCTTTTCCAAGCCCCCCACCACTCTTCCCTAGTTCCGGCGGGGGCGGTGAACGCCTTCGGCGGGGGGGGGACTAGTACCAGCAGTTGTGCAACTGACGATGCACATTTCATCCTGCCTGGGTCTTCCTCACGGCAGAGGGGAGTTCCTGTCCCGGCACAACCCATGCGGTGTTTTTCGCCTGCACAATCAGGTGTCACTTCTCGCATCCTGGGGTCGCCGCCACAACAGTGCAATACCAAAAGGTGACAATTTGCTTACATGTTTAAATGCCCACTTGTTGCTAAGCATCGTTAATAGGGCTCAATAATTAACTGCCCTGAAGTTAAAAAAAAAAACAAACAAAAAACTAAAGGGGAGACTTTGATGGTTACTGTAGAGGTGAAACTGTACATATCTGTTCCACAGGGTAGGTGTAAATGAAGTCTAAAAAATGGACCAGGGTTTAGATGACAAGGGCAGAATGTCCTCAACCTAATAATGCACCATTTAAACACAAATAAAAAAAAAGAAAAAGGTACACACAAATGCGTCAAAATTTGGTCATGGGTTTGAGCCTTTCCGAGAGTTTACTTTTATTCATCCTCCCAAATCTGTCCAGCTCATGTTGAGAACATTAGGTCCTCCATGCCCTTTTTGGGTAGACAGCTGTGCAGCCTGTCTATAATCTGGTGATTTAAAAATAGCCATTGTTGCCGTAATCACACCAGACGTGGCATAGAGAGGCTGAATAGCACTCTGTGATGGCTCATGGCAAGATAAAGGTCATATAAAGAGATAATCCCTGTATTGTCAGGGATTAAGCCCTCATCCCTTTTAAAATTGCTCTCTGTGAGATGCTAAAACCCACAAAACAACACAAACCACCAGTCAAATCTTCCATAAGAGTCACAAGAGACTAAAATGATGTAAGGACATGCTGGTGACCTTTTCATGAATTCTTGGGCCTGTAATACAAAGCGGTATTTCTCTTTATCCTAGATACATGTGAGGATTAAGTCCAGATATGCCGTACTACGAAGCTAGTTCACTTCTTAGCAGGATTCATCACCACGGTAATTTATACGCTGAAACTAAACTGCTCCCGAGCAGTAGTGATGTGCGGATCAATACTGAAATATTGATACTTTTGATACCAGTACTTCAGTACTTCAATCATACATTGTCATTGGCGAGACTGAGTTATCTTTGCTCGCTTCCTGGGTCGTAGGTTTACAATAACACACGGAGAAACTGTGTGCTTACCGTGTGCATAAAAAGAACAGACAATAATAAAATGTTCAAGTATTTTATTATATTTCACATATCCATTATCTGTTCTGTTGTTTCCTGTAAATAAAAGTGAAATTCTGCTGTAGGGTCTTTTCTTCTCTGTTTTATTTTCACTTAGTTAACTACATCACTGTCCCTGTAATTTAAGTGTTTTAATGTAATGATACAGTATAACCCTACCACTGCCACAGACACTTAAAGCACTATACACAGTGCTTTGAATATTATGTTCATGTTTCATTTTTATGAAATATGACACCATTTTTTCCGTTTTTTTTAACATTAATACAGATTGCTCATGAAGAGGATAACCAAAAAAGAGGAAAATAATTCACTTTGATTAAAAAATGCGTTAAAAATGTTTTCTGATACTTCTTAGACCCAGTTATTTATTGTTTTTATAAACTGAAAAAATTTGTGTTATTATCTTTTATTTATAAATGAAGCACATGCAGTCTTTCTTTTTCTAGGCAAAGTTCTGATACTTTGTTGTAAAAGTCTGATCACCTTGTGGTGAGTTTGGATATATAGTCCTCCATCTTGACAGTCAAATTAATTCATTCATTCAACAAGCTCCGGCTAGCTCCCACGAGTCGTTGATCAACAACAGCAGCAGCTTCTGAACACCTTCCATGGTTTGTGGTCTCTGTTTCGTTAACACTGCAACTCATTTCGCAACATTAGCTCACTTGATTATGTTGCTATTCTTCAGGATGGTACTTATTGTTGATGAGGGCTTCCAGTACATCCTGCCGAGAGCAGCAACATGGACGCCATCTTTGACGTTTGCGATGAGTTCTTTCTTGAATTCAATAGTGGTATTCACTCTTCTTTGGAAAGCTGCGGTCCCTCGCAACCTCCTTTGGACTCATAGCGGCTTATTTAGAGTTTGTCGGACTCACTGAAAAATGCATGGACAGGAGTCATCAACCTGAGAGTCACTTCATTTTTTAACTAAGTATCGCAAGACTTCATCTTGGGGTGTGATCCATGATGGCTGCGTAAACAAACCAAGAACAAATACAGCAGTTTGTTACACCATATTGCACACTAACCAAGCAGGCAAATGTAAGCCAAGGCAAAATTTTTCAAAAATTTTGGATGTTAACCAAAAAACACGCTAACAGTGGCAGACGTTAACCAAGGTACCACTATATTTTATTATTTGAATAAAGAATAATGATGTCAAATTTACACTAAAGACATGACACAGGCTGTAGAATCTCAAGGCGTATAATAAATGTTCCTGCAACATTATATTGTTGGCGACATGCTGACAAACAGAAACTGGGGCAGGCGCCATGATCCCGTTCAGTGTGCACTCAGATGGTAGGTGGGGCTTGTGCACTAAGCTGAGAAGCAACACTCACAGTGGCCTCACTTTAGGTTTCTGCCCTGTATTTGATCAGGATGTCTGCAAATTCAGGGATATTTACTTAAGAAAATGTTAAAAAAGATTGGAATAAATACATTTATAATACAGTGAATGGACAAATCTTAATATTTATTTTATTTATTATGTGTTTTTTGTATTTTTCATCATGACAGTTATGACAGGTGAGGCTTTGCCTCCCCTCACTTGCCTCACTACACCATTAAAATAAAGTAGTGTACTAAAGTCCTACTGTGGTACCTCGGTTAGCGTATGCCCCGGTTAACATTGTTTTTGGTTAATGTTGGAAATTTACACCAACATTTTACACCAACATGGTTTTGCGTACATATTCCGCTTAACGTACAATATGGTGCGCATATCTTGTCATGTTATTAATACACTGCGGGGGTGTGTGACAAAATATTGATAGAGTGAGCTATCACAATGTTTAACTCGATACGCTCTTGATATGTAGATTTTTAACATTTTTATTATAAAAACATAGCCACTATAAACGTCTTCCACCGTTCCTCTTTGCAAGATCTAAGGAACGTCTCATGAAAATACGACACAGGCAGCACGACAAAGTCACCTCATTCATCGCCACATTCGCGGAGAAAAAAACTGTGCCCCATAAGAGAAATGTTGATTTTTCTATTCAAATGCTAAATGTTGGCCTATTCAAACAAAAGACATCTGATGTTTAGTTTACTTTGTTTATCGTCAACATTTTCTACTCAACATCATCCAGGTCATTCTCTGTCTCCTTCCAGTGATTATGGCACTACTACCATCCTACACTAAATATTGATTTTTGTTATGTTTCTACTTAATAGATTTGATCTACCAGCAGTATCACGAGAGACATGAGATGTTGTGTTTCCTGAATGAGTGCAAAACAGTGTCATTGTTTGTCAGACACCTAAAATAAAAATCCTGTTTACAGTTATGTTGCACAAAAGCAATGTGTTTGCACCATTACTGGTTGTCCTCTGATCAAAATATGCTGCAAAATATCCACACATTTTCTATACTTGTATTGTACATTTGTATCGTGAGGTAACCTGAGATTCTCAGCCCTAATACACTGTGTGAGTCCAACTGTGTTGGTATTTATTTTTTAAATCACAAAACGTCCTTGTTCGCATCCTATTAGCTTGCTAATGCATGGAAACAGGAACCGGAAGTCAGCTCCGTCACACATCTATGATGTCTTCAGCGGTTGACTCTGTCGTTCTTCCACAAGTCTTTTTGCTTTTCTTATTGGTTACGGCTGGAAAATAATGCACAATGGAGCCACAGAAAGACGGGAAATAATAATTTATCTCTTTCATTCATCATTTATATGTATTTATATGTATGTCAAAGTTTTTTTTCTCCATGCAAAACAATAATTGTAAAAACTAAGTGCACATTGTTCATGTTTGTCATTGGGCATCTGCTGCTAACCCCAACTCTTTTACACAAAGGCATTCATGACAAGACTAGGAAATCCTGACAGGACTCATCAAGTAGGTATCAAGCTTCGTAACACCGCTTATCCCACATCTTCAATGTTTGGCTCGGTTAAGCCGGAAAACAAACACGAGATCCTGGACAAGTTAAACTTTATTTGTAGTACAGGTTGTGAAACAACACACATGTCAGGATGTTTACGGTACATCGCTTGGTTGGCTACAAGGTTTCAAACACACCAATTTAAACATCCCAGTCTAAAGTGGAACACCCCTCTTTTTCAGTCAATTTGATCAGTGTTCATATTTAGGCTAAGTGCCTTCGGATACTGCCTGGTAGGGAGGAAATCAATGAAATGATCGCTTGGAGTTGGGACTAGCGCCTAGGGGCAGGAAGCACTCAGCAGCTTTAAACATTCAACCTCACACAGGCAGCAGACGAAAGTGTGTCAAATGCAAGTTTACAATTGGAGTGTCCGGTGAAGAAGAAGATGGTGAGTCGTTCATGAACGTCTCATCAATAATGTACATGGGCTGGGTTCACAGCAAGGGTAAGTGTGACAGGTATTTGCTGAGGTGCTCTTGAGATAGACTCTCATATGCAGCTTGGGAGGGAACGCTGCTAAACCAGCACTGCCAGGAGTTAAAGCAATGTCACCACTCTCACTGTTTTTCTTTTTTATTGAAATGGACAAACAATCCAGTGAGAGCCCCACACGCACACAAAAGGCCTGAAGGACACACTTTGACCAGTAAAAAGGGTTAGGGGTTAAGGGTGGCAGCAGGAAAAGATAGCTGAGCACTTAATGTTATTTAGCGTTGCTCTTTTCTGCACAGGCTATGTTGGAGATAAAGAAAAAGAGGTCACGCTATCAAACCTGTGACCTTGACACAAGCAAATGGGAATGGCAGTGTTTTATTTTACACATTCTCTCCATGGTCTTGCTTGGCACCAGCTTTTTAAAAGAACGTGGGCTTTTGTTTAGAACCAAAGGAATAATAATAATAATAATAATAATAAACTCATGATGTTCAGGAAAGTGTTCATCTCACTTTCAGAGCCCTTTCTATTCATACAAGCTTGAAGGTTTTATTGATTTTTTTTTAAAACTAAATACACACCAGAGCAAAAATGAGCCAAGCAGCCCACATACAAATCTTTGTGGCTTACCTGTCAGTCAGTCAGTCATTACATTTTATTTCACATTATTTCCTAATAAAAATACAATTATTCAAACTCTGAACAAATCTGTCCCTCTACTCTGTCTCTATTTCAACCTGTTTGAGCCAGAGGTCGCCCCACAATGAGTCTCCGTTCTGTTGCGTTGTCTTCCTTAAGCCCTTGCATGCGTGTGAAGTATGTGTAAACTCTGCGGGGCTGCGTGCCAGTGAGCAAAGAAAATTTTGAATTGTTCAAACTAGTCATGAACGCAACATGAACGCACCACAACCGATGTCTAAAGAATGCGGGCGGTGCGTATCAAAGCGTGTCTCAGTCTGTCTCACATGAATGGGTTAACTTTTCCACCACCTCTTGGGGCAAGTCGAGGGCAATTCTCAGTTAATTTCTGTAGTCTCTTGGATCTTCCATGTGAATTTCTGTTAATAAGTGATCATCGCCCAAAGCAAAGTCTTCTCGTCACCAATTCCTTCTCCCACACTGTCCCTGCTTCTTTTTGTAGTTTATACCTCCTTCTTGGTCTTTGTGCATTGTCTTTCTGCAGCTGCGAGTCTTACCTTTCTTTTCTGCAATGAGAGCTTCTTCTCTGAACTGCATCTTGTATGTCCCTTGGAAATAGAGGCATTCATGAAGCTGGGGTGATGCCTGCTGTTGTGTGGCGTCATGCGGGATACAGCGTGGCACGGCAACACCAAATAATGCCACAGCTGCTTCACGTTTGCGGGAAGTGGTGGTGACAATGCATACCCATGCGGAAAGAATGCCCGTTGTGAGTACTACATGACAATAAAACTCTCTTGAATCTTGAATCTAGTGTCATACACTAGACATAAACAGTACTTGTGCATTTTGTGCCAATGAGCGCCATTTTCGGTCACAAATTGCATGCCTAGTGCGTAATTTATACTTAAAGCGTAAACTAGTCTTCGCGCTTTTCAGGCGTGCCATAAATAAATATATAAATGACACGCATTGCCACAGCAATGCACAGCAAACACCCCTTTAGAGGAAGTTTTTTCCTTGCCTTTGTTGTCAAACTGCTAGCCTGTGGTGTTCATTTGTTTTTTTTACTTTTGTCAGGAACGTGGTCCTAGACCCGATACGCGTGTAAACTGCCTTGACATAACTTTTGTTGTGATTAATACAGTAAATCAATTAACTGTGCGAGGTATACAAAAGCAAATAAATGTTTATCATCAGTGGCTCCAGGCAACCTCTTGATGTAGTTTTTATTAAAGGGATTGTTGCAACCATTATGCAGCTGCCTAAAGGCCACTAATTTCAAATGTGCATCAAACATTATATAATGCCCTCTTTCTGCTCCAAGTACATAAGCCACGCCGCATGCAACACACAGGCACGCACATTAGTTACGTTTGTTGTCAGCTGATGATAACAATTTGGCAAAGTTTAGCTACTAACGTTATAACAACATAATGACTGTAAATTGTAAGTTGCTTCTCTGAGACTGTGCATGCGCTACAGACAAGTATGTGAAGACCAGACAGTGAGTGACAGCCATGAATGCCAGTTATTTTATTCGTACAGAATTGACGTGCCAGACAATTTTTATGCAGTTTAATTCATAATTGAGAAAAATATTGACTTTTTTTTGTTTAATGTGTTCTTTAAAACCACCATTTGTGCTGTTGTATTTTTTTATGGGCAGTTGTAAACAGTCCATTTAACTCCAAAAGATGGCAGTAGCTGCATTTTCAGTATCGTGAGTGGTCGGCATCCAGCAGCTTTGCCTTTATTTATATACAAGTACTTACAGTACTGCTGTTTACAATGCACTCATCAGTGGTAGCAATCCTGTTTGCTCCTTATCACCATTACACCCTTGGTTCTGTTGCTCTTGTGGTGTGCAATATACTTGGAAATAAACGCCCATGTGGTCAAATAGTGCTATGTTTTCCTTTCCGTTTTTTCATGCACTGTAAATCATTATTAACGTTTAAAAAATGTATATGTAATGAGTTTTCAGAAATAACTCCATCTCTCCAATTATTGCCTGCTCATAATTATGCCACGTCCTTTTTAGGGTTATATAATAATAATATAATAATGTAGTTATATAAGACTATGTTCACACTGCAGGTCAATTCCCATTTTTTTGCTCAAATGTAACCTGTATCTGATTCTTTTCATGTCAGTGTGAACAGTAAAATATTGATTTTTTTCAAATGTGCCTACAATGCGAGATATAAATCTGATATATATGCGATCTACTGCAGTCTGAACGGTCAGGTCGCATACATCTGACCTATACGCCATCGAAAGGCGGTGTTTACCGAACAAGACTTTGATAAAGGTACTCACTGATGTAGGCAAAAGTTCTTCTTGTCACTCGGAAATTATTCTTAAAAAGTGTCAGTGAAGCGACTCAGAGCAATGTCCCACCACTCCTGCCACCCACATGACCCTCGGAACAGACGTCGCAGCAAGTTCTCCACAAACTGCCATTGCCAAAATTCTTGCCTTCTTTATTTACTGTATCTACTTAGTGAGAACGTGTGAATGTGAGTGTGAATGGTTGTCTGTCTCTACAGTATACAGTATGTCTACTGCGATTGACTAGCTGCCTAGTCTGCCTAGGATAGGCTCCAGCTTACCCGTGACCCTGAAGAGGACAAGAGGTATTAAAGATGGTTGGATTGCACTGTATGGTCATTATTCCACTGCCTAAATAACAAATCTCATAACGACCCAAGACTTTAGCTCAGCTCACAAATCTCAGGCTTCAACTCGAACTGGTGAGAGGCTCGAACTCACCAAAACAAACAAATATTAAAGATTGGCAGCTGTTGTAAGGCAAGCTAATAGGCTAATCGCCACACGGTGTTGCTTAGCAACAACAACAATACCAAAAACAAAATCTGTTGGAGGTTTGAGCAGCTTGAGCAGATCCTGGAAAAAGGACATGGAATGTTACATCAAATCCATAAAAGAGGTTTATAACCTAAGGGATGAAGTTCAAGACTTGAGGGATGAAGTTCAAAGCCCGAAAGAGGAGACAAAGGTATTATAGGATAGTAATGCTGCCTTGCATACAGCTCTTCAACAAGATAATGAGGAAAAATACAAATTGATTGAGCATCTGAAGATCACCATTGATGACATGGACCAGAATACACAAATGATTGATGTGATTGTGAAGGGGCTTTGGATCAAATCAAGGTCTTATGCCAGAGCAATCGGGAATAAGGATGAACCAGATGACGAGGATGTCGCTTCTACGGAGCAACAAGTTGGTACTTTTCTACACTCAAAAGAGGTGGACGTAGACATCCAAACCATTGATACTTGCATCCCACTGTATGGCAGGAACAACACCACACCCGTCATCATCGTCAAAACAGGAAATTCAAAACCGCACTGCTGAAACAGGGAAAGAAGCTGAAATGTACAAACACGTATATGAATGAGTATCTGACAAAACGCAATGCTGAAATCGCCAAGAAAGCACGTGATCTGCGGAAGCAAGGAAAGATCCAAGGTACTTTGAGTCCCAACTGCAAAAATATCATCAAGTTAAATGGAGCACCAGAGGCTAGAGTTCTTCTTGTCAAGGACATCAAGGATCTGGAAAAATGCTAAGGATCATATGAACACGACAACATGGAAAAAGACAACATCACCACCAGGCCTCAAGGAACTCATCAACAACAAGCACTGGATTTAGGAATCCGTTCATCTACATTTAATGATATTCTAAACAAAATACTACAGATTTCAGGACAGGAAGATCTACAATTGGATACTTTTTGCCTTACAGATCACAAACAAATGGAATTGGAAAAAGATATAGATGTGGACACTTTTTTTTCTCATATCAGGAATGACTGCTGTTACCATACAGAGGAACAATACAACAAGAACCTTAATGTCGGCAATAAGTTGTCATTTAGCCACATAAACAGCAGAAGTAAGTATTCAAATTATAACATCAGATAATATTGGAATCAGTTCAAGGAACCTTTTAAAGTAATTGCAATCTTGGTAACTTGGATTAATGCTGACAAGGGCATGGGCTTTGAGCTGGAAGGTTATGAAATGAACTGCATTAATAGGAATAACAAAAGTGGGGGGTGGGGGGTGGCTTTGTGGGCAGGCTCTTGGGGGCTGCCCGCCCCTGTGGGCCCAGTGGCTTTCTGGTGGTGGGGGCACGGCCTGGCTGTGTAGGGCGGAGCTTGCTGGGTGGTGGAAGGCAGTCCCTCTCCTTTCATGCATTCTGAGTGACGATTACACATTCACACATTCGCGCACATTTATATACATGAAGACATACACACATACATAGATACCTGTACTCACGTACATATGCACACTCACCGTACATACGTACTTCCCCACATTACTTTCTAAGTTAATGAGGGTGTTATGATGTTGGTTTTATTACAGTGATGGCGATGTCGGCAATATGATTATAGTTATTACAATTGTGTGCATTACAGTTATTGTCATTCTGTTCACTATCATAGTTAATAATTTCATTACTACTATTACTACTGTGTATGACTGTTTCAATGCAGTATTATCATTGTGGTTGTTGATATTATTTTGTCTCTCCGTCATGATCTTTATGGCCATCACAGACGTTTGATGATGTGGTCCTGTTTGTTTCTGTTGTTTTGTTATTGTTGTTGCAATTGTTGTTGTTGCTGTTGTCCTTGTCTCTCTCTTTTTTGCCCCCTCTTGTCCCTGCACTCCCCCCTCCGTTTTCTTTTCTTTTCTTCTCTATCCCCTCCCGCTCCGGTCCGGCCACTCCAAATTTGCATAACAAAAAAACATCGAAGTCACAGGGGAAGTGTATCTTACACTTTTCCCTACCAGAGCAAATCTGTTGAGCACATTAGGGCATTTAGATCAACAACACTATCTGCCCCAATGGCTGGACAGGACAAGAAAAAAAAGGTGGAGGGGGAGGGGCTGTGTACGTGGACAAACATCTGAATTACAAAACGGTAAAGAACATGTCATTTGCTATGGACAACATTTTATAATGCATAACAACTGAAATCTGTAAAGAAAAAGACAAACATATATTAATAAAGTTGTTTATATCGAACTCCAAAGTCAAGTGTTGAAATGTTTGAGAATTGGATTAAAACAACCTTACAGACATCAGTCAAAAAATGATCTCCTATGTGGAGGCCTTAATATTGATCTTCCACACAAGAAGAAAATAATAGATGCCTCTATAGATACCGTCACGCTCTGCTTGTCGCTCTGCTGCCGCCTGTCTGCTCTTTGTCTGCGGTTCACTCCGGCCGGTGAAGGTGGAGACTCCCGAGCACTAGAGTCCCTTGATAGAGAGGGTTACAACATGACAAGTCGAAAAAATACGGTCACGTGACTCGTGGAGCCATCTTGGGGCCAAATTCGCGTTTGCGTTCGCCTTTATACAACAGAATACAACAGTATTCTTGGCTGTATTGTTGTTTATTCATCAAAAATGACGGGTTGTTGTGCATTTGGATGCACAAATAGACACGACAAGGGTTTCAAGTTGTACAGATTCCCTTCAGATATCAACAGATGGACAATTTGGGAGAATAAAATCAATCGTTTGGGCTGGAAGCCAAACTCGTCTTCAAAACTGTGCAAGGTAGGTCAGTTGAGAGTGTTCGGTCCCATGTGTTGTATTTGGTGTTGTGAATTTTGGGTGAATTTGAAAGGTGGAGTCAGGGCCGAGCCAGAACAATAGATGCTAACGAGCCAGTATCAGAGTTGTTCATACCCAACTACAGGGAGCTACACTTCCCTTTGTTTGGAGGTGCTAATGGCAGGAGAGGATTAGACCACAACTCCTCCCAGGCTTAGTGTAAGGAACCAATAGGAGGAGGGCATTGGCACACCAATTCCGTCCACTCTTACTGTATTTAAGGCCTAGGCTACCAGCACTTGTTAGTTCGCTGACGAAGCTCTTCGGATGAGGAGCGAAACGTCCGACACCTTCTTCACAGAAGTACAGATGACGTCTCAAGAAGCCTTTCCCTTGTTGGACAACTCCTGTATGATTGAGCGCCTACACAGACGCATGCAAGGACAACGCTAAAAACCCACAGCATTTCAGTATGTGGAATTAAATTATTGTATCATTGTATCATTTTCCCATGTATTAACTAGTAAAGACTACATTGGAATACAAAACATGAATAAATGTATTGCAGTTGATGTGAAATGTACGAGGGGTAGGATTAAATAAGCTTTGCTTCTTCCTACTCCTTTTGGACATGTGAAACTGCGAATTGAAATATATGATGTATTCCATTGTAATTTATATGCATGTTCAAATAAAATTAAACCATTACCATTACCATTACGGTATTCAGTATCTCACTCATCATGCAAAATAATAACAACCCGCACTCAACCGACTTGATGTTCCATGGGTCCTCCTCTACTGTTCTTATCATTCTTCTGATACCCAAACAAAGCATGTGACTCACCTTCTGCTAAAATTGAATTTGTCTCACTGGAATGCAAATGGAATGGCACAACTCTGCATACACAGAATCCTTTTAGAGGGCTATTATTTCCCTGCGAGACTGCTTTAGATGCAAGCCTGGACATTTTAAAACACCAGCCAGCCATTCAGACCGCGTGTGTGTGTGCGTGTGTGTGTGTGCAGAACAGGAGGAGGCGGGAACACTCAGCCATGTCAGAAACTAATGAGACATGCATTGGTAATATAATTAAGTCAGCCTGCCAATGTCAGAGAACAGCTTTAGTGCAGAGATGGCACAGGACAAAGTGGATGTCGGGACGTTCACTTGGGCGACGGCAGCTTTTGGTCATGCTAGCCCCCACTGATAAGTAACTTAGAGCAACAAAAAAAAAGCATGAAAGATGACGTCTTTTAACAAAACTGTCTGGGCTCTTTCAGGTCAAAGTTTCCGACGTGTGATTTGATGAGATTACTGCTGCAGGATTAGATAAGAAACGTCTAAGTGATGTGTGGGCGGTGAATACATTCCTCACCTCTTCCTTGGCCCACAGTTGTCAAAGCAAAAACGCGGCTGAGACCAAAAAAATCCATACTAAAAATCTTCATCTTCTCAACATTTCGGTGAAAAATGGCATCCTAAAATTGATGACAAATCACTTCTATTTCTTTGTGTTTACTGACCACCCGCTGATTTCTTTATAAAATGTTATTTTTAGTGTGTCAAATATTTTCTAACAACGAATCAGCAAATGCCAAAGCACAATGCAATGGCTATTAGCATTTTAATTCCTCTACGCCAACACAAGGTCTTAACAAGCTCTATTGATTACGTTTTCTGTAGCCATGGTAGCAATTTTCAGTTGATCCACTTGAAACTTTCCAAAGTTATCGCTCAATATCATGTGACACGACATGGCAAAGAATAAGTTAAAATTAATTTTCAGCACTCTACTGGTCACAATTTTCAGTAGATATTTATGGTTGTTTCTAGGGATGCTCCGATCAGGGTTTTATGCTGCCGATTCCGATACCAATTATCCATGAGTGAGATCGTCCCATACCAATACTGATACCAATCACATGGATTAACTGTACATTTTTTTTATTTATTTATGAATGCTATTAGCCAGGGCTGGAGTTAGACAATTCCAAGGGTCCCTGGCAAATAGGTAATTATTAAAAAAAACTTTGGAGATTGTTTTTTTTTTTTGCCTTTATTTGTGTGAAACGATTTTTGTACTATTTAACACAAAGTAATGGAGTACCGGTAATATGAATACATGGGAAATAAATCGTTCAATAATTTAATTTTTTAGTTGACGATAACAGAATAAAATAATAGAAATAAATATCTTTATTAAATCGGTCCTGCTTTACCATCCGCTTCACCAATTGTATTTGTGAAAAAAATGTTGGCAGTCTGTGCCTATGCGTAGATTACCGCCTGCTCAACAGTAAAACACGGAAAGATGCCTTCCCTTTGCCTCGAATCGAGGAGACACCAGATGTGCTGTCCAAAGCTGTCTGGTTTTCAAAGCTCAGTTTCAAAGCTCAGCCTTTTGTGCTTCTTTCGGCCTTTTCAAGTTCAACCACAAGCCTGATGGCCAGTGTAATGCTCTGAGCACATTTCAGCGGCTGATGTTTGGCGATCAGCAAGGTCAGTCCCTCTTGCTCTTGCACGCCAATTTGGCATTAATGTGCTGCCAAGCGAGTCCGTCTAGGGGACGTTTGATTGTACGGACGGTCGCTGTGTGTGACTGGCCAATCACAGAGCGTGAAGAGTGAACACGTAAGTAGTTAGTAGTTACAAGAATCTTCCTTTTCGGACATGTTGAATTGTGTAACTGTAAACATGAGGTTTCTTAATGTATCATGTTAAGCATGTTTGAAATAAACAAAATTATGAAGATGAATAATGATTTCGAAAATTACGATAGTAATTACAATTATTATACCATGTGTGTGTACAAACACACAGTGACTTCTGCAATTGAGTAAATAAAATACAACCAGCCAGTATGTGAGGAAATTTGGTATATGATATGATTTGGTATATGATATATAGTATATGATTCTCCAAACTGACAGCGATCTTTACAAAGATCTTCTATTTTATGTATATTTTGATATTGTTAGGCGTAGGTGAAATTCCATGGTTGTAATTGTTACATTATTGAGGCATTGTGATGGTAATCTGAATTTGGATAATGTTTGTGCTTTTCTTGGTTGATGATTTAAACCTGAATATTGGAGAAAAAGGACATTAAAACATGACAGGAATATCATGACTTTATTGAGTGGCTCTGATATGAATTGTATTTGCATCCTGTAAAATGATTTCCAGTGGAAGTTGTTATTGATGTGCTGTTTGCAAATGTTCCACACAATTTTGGCAACACAGATAATGTTGACGAAGTACAGGAACTTTGGAAATAGTTACCTTTTGTGTCCTCCACATCACATGCGTTAATTAGCGTGGGAAGCGCCTTGGACGCCTTCTGTTTTGCTTATAACACACACCGGCTGCACAGCAAGAAGCTATGCAATAGTTATAGGGCCAAATTACTCCACGTGAATAAAATATTTTAATTAATTACTTACTGATATCTAAAAATCATCTCGTTGTCAGCTTTTGTTACTACAGCTCTATTTTTGGGGGTCCCTGTCAGTCGGGGGCCCTTGGATTTGTCCTAAGTTTCCCCCCCATTCGGCACCCCTGTGATTGTTATAACTAACATACACTGTATTTCAGTGAGTGCATGGTTTTATTTTCCACTATTTTTCATGAACTTAACATTGTACAGTTATTGTTTTACATTTTTTTATATGTGGCATTGACTGGACACTGCAAAACATACGCAAACTATGAATGCACCTGACCTTCTAAATTTGAACCCTTGGCTGTTTTTTCATCAGCATGTTTGGAGAACATGTCACATACTGTACAACACGAGATAGCAAAGACTACTAGCTAATGTCAAATATCATATTAGGACATGTACATTTGACCCTCCACAACTTCCTCATTATCAGGGTTATTAAAGTGTAAGAAAGGGATGAGCAACCCAGTTTGAAGAACCTCAGACATAAAAAAAAATACAGCAATGTCAATTTTTATCTCTCTAAAACAACTACTTTCAGCACGTTTGTCCCTGCATTGTGCTTTCATGGAACACAGCACTTGAATTATTCATTACGCCTTTATTAAAACGCCAAGATTTGCATAACACACAGGGCCGGTGCAAAATGCATTAGGGCTTTTGAGCCTCGTGTAAATGTCAACTGATTTAGCATGGCAGCGGACCGTCAAACAACCAAGGAACATGGGCAATTTTAAACATCTTTATTTTTTTTACCCGTCCTGTCAAGCCAATGGGGCAAATAGTATTGTTGATCTAGATGCCTTTACATGCAAAACACATTTGCACAAGTGTAAGACACTCTTCTCCTGTTACACAGTTTGTATTTGATACGCATTATGATCCTGTTTTCTACTGATCTGTTTTTTCAAATCAATAAACTTTGAGGAACTATTGTTTTACATCATGTTTCCATGGAAGGTTTAGTGTGTTACTCTTGTGCTAACTAACAATGCTTTTGAAGAACACAGTGGTGAGTCTCACACAGAGTATAAGACTCCACCCACTAGCTCTGTGTTACGTGAAAGAAACGTCACTATTACATCATGTCCTGGTCAGAAAATATAACAAAATGTGACATTTTCTTTAAAAATGTTTTTTCATACACTGAAACAAAACAAGTGATACTTTAATTTAATATGCAAATTTGTTAGAAAATAACAACGTTAATTTTTGCTTGCTATGGTAGCCTTTTCAGGAGAATGACCCATACAGTATATACATGCAAATACAGTGGTGTGAAAAAGTATTTGCCCCCTCCCTGATTTCTTATTTTTTTGCGTGTTTATCTCACTTGTTTCACATTTAAATATTAGTCAATGACAACAGAACTGAACAGAAAATGCAATTTTTAAATGAAAGTTTTTATTATTAAGGGCAAAAAAAATCCAAACCTACATGGCCCTGTGTGAAAAAGTGAGTACCCCCTAATCCTAATAACTGGCTGGGCCATCCTTTACAGCAACAACTGCAATCAAGCGTTTGCGATAACTTGCAATTAGTCTCTTACAGGAATTTTGGCCCACTCATCTTTGCCGAATTGTTGTAATTCAGTCATATTGGAGGGTTTACCAGCATGAACCGCCTTTTTAAGGTTATGCCACAACATCTCAGTAGGATTCAGGTCAGGACTTTGACTAGGCCACTTCAAAGTCTTCATTTTGTTTTTCTTCAGTCATTCAGAAGTGGACTTGCTGGTGTGTTTTGGATCATTGTCTTGCTGCAGAACCCAAGTTTGTTTCAGCTTGAGGTCACGAACAGATGGCCGGACATTCTCCTTCAGGATTTTTTGGTAGACAGGATAATTCATGGTTCCATTAATAACAGCAAGTCTTCCAGATCCTGAAGCAGCAAAACAGCCACAGACCATCACTCCACCACCAACATATTTTACTGTTGGTATGATGTTCTTTTTCTGAAATGCGGCATTACTTTTACGCCAGATGTAATGGGACACACACCTTCCAAAAAGTTCAACTTTTGTCTCACCAGATCACTATTTTCCCAAAGCTCTTGGGGATTATCAAGATGTTTTTTGGCAAAATTGAGACAAGCCTTCAAGTTCTTTTTGTTCAATAATGGTTTTCATCTTGGAACTCTGCCATGCAGGCCGTTTTTGTCTTTCTTATGGTGGAGCCATGAGCAATGACCTTAACTGAGGCAAGTGAGGCCTGCAGTTCTTTGGATGTTGTTGTGGGGTTTTGTGACCTCTTAGATGAGTCGTTGCTGCGCTCTTGGGGTAATTTTGTTTGGCCTGCCACTCCTGGGAAGGTTCACCAATGTTCCATGTTTTCGCCATTTGTTCTCACTGTGGTTTGCTGGAGTCCGCAAGCTTTAGAAATGGCTTTATAACCTTTTCCAGTCTGATCTCAATTACTTTCTTTCTCATTTGTCCCTGAATTTCTTTAGATCTCGGTATGATGTCTAGTTTTTGAGAATCTTTTGATCTACATCACTTTGTCTGGCAGGTCCTATTTAAGATTTTGATCAGGAGTGTATTAAAGAGACCAAATATGAAATACAGGAAGTGAATAAATGTATTGCCATTGATGAAATGGACAGGGGGTAGGATTAAATAAGGTTTGCTTCTTCTTACTCTTTTTGGACATGTGGAACTGTTTAATTGTACTATGTGATGTATTCCATTACAACTTGAATGCATGTTGAAATTAAATTAAACCATTACCATTACCAACTTGAAGTGTGAATGTGCCCCAATTGTCATTCTACTTTCCTCTTCTATGCAAATCACTCATCACATTTTAGCTCATCATCTCATATATGTATAATCATTAGAATAATTAACAAATTACTGCAACACACGGATTAGAATTAAACACATGATCCATAACAGTAAGTCAGGAACATGACTTCTGTCCTCTCTGTTCCAAAAGCGCTTCTTGCCGAACAATCAATCCTCTGAATCACAGGAGACATCAGATAGCGTCTGCCTTCTAAATCTGCCACCATTTTATTTGAGAAGAATGAAACTGTTTTTTTTCTTCCTAAGTAAAACTATTGATTCTTGACAATTAGCAGCAATTTACAGAAGAATTAGGAGAAAGATGCTCAGCTATGACCATGCTGTTGGAGCTGTTGCATCATGCTGTAACATGAACACTTTGAGGTAGTTCAAGTGTGCCTTGAGGGATTGGCACTTGGTTGCAACAAAGAGTGTGATAAAGGAGAGTTAGACAGATAGATTTAAATACACCTCACGGTGATACTTGGACACGTCATCAGTGATAAACCGGGGTCATAGGGTGTTTCGGGTCTTTAATCATCAGACACCCTCGCTCAGGCGACCCAACCGGGGTTAAACAGACCCCGGCTTGTGTACAAGTAGCGCACCACGGACCCCCCCTACAGATCCACAGCCACCGGGAGGCCTTTTCTGCGGCCTCAAGGTTGTTCTTGGTGGCTTTCTTTGACTGCAGTCCTCTAACTCCGAGTTTCAACACTCGCTGTAGTGAGTGGCCTGCGAAACTTCTGCAACCGATTTCGACTGGTTCACAGCAGGCTTTCCAGCCTTTGCTCTGGCACTCCGTAATGAGCTCAGAGTATTTGGCCCTCTTACGCTTATTAGCTTCGTCGGTCTTCCCAGGGGACTGTCAGCTCCAATAGCACCACTTGCTTTGTTGACTCCGATGTCAGCAACATGTCTGGCCGGAGCGAGGTGGTAGCAATGTCTGCCGGGAACTTTAGTTGCCTTCCCAGGTCTACTTGTAGCTGCCAGTCACGAGCGGTGGTGAGAAGCCCTCCTGCGGTGTTGAACTGGTGACTTACCCTCTGCCCTGCTCTGATGAATGTGATTGCTTTTAAAACTTGGTAGTGGCGCCAGCGATACCCCCCCTCCCCTAGAGCCTTTGGGCAACAGCTCAGGATGTGCTCCATGGTTCCCCTCCTCTGGAACAGCTTGCACTCTGGGCAGATTGGCTTGGCTTGGGAGGATGTTATACACTGACTGTATGAGGAACTTTGTCCACAGAGGTTCAGCTCTCCAGATCTCTGCCCAGGATAGTTTGCGCGGTTCCACATGCTCCCACCTTGTCCATGCCCACTGCCTGGACATGCCGACCATCATGCAGCGGCGTTGTTCCTCCACCTCTGCCCGGATCTCGTTTTGGAAAAGTCGGCGTTTCTCATTGCCGCAAACCTGGTCGTAGCGTGGCTTGGGAAAGCTGCCAAGGCCTGCCCTCCCCATTGCCAATGTCTTGTGTCTCAGCCGCACCTCTGCTCTTAATGCCTGCCACTTCCTTCCAGTTTTAACCACAATCCCTGCCAATGACACCTTGATGTCTGCGGAGTTCCTGTACATCAACACCTCTCTGGATCGGAGCTGACGACACTGCTTATAGACCTTGTAAGGTACACCACTGGGACCGGGGACCGAACAAGATCTTGCAGTTCTGACAGCTTCCCTTTGAATTCCTGTTGAATTGGAACACTGGTTCTGGAGATGTCACCAGGACCTTGCAAGGGCCAAGCTCTTGGTTTCTTGTGGTGTCACAGAAGGGGTCGTTGAGATGGTTGTCAATCGCTCCTACGGGGCAAGCAAGGTAGCCACTTTGCTTCTGTCCCAGTAGCTTCTTCGTGAAGGCAAAGGGGTTTCCAAAAAAGGAACTTCGTTTCCGAGCCCTTTCCTTTCCCTTCCTTTGGTGCCATTCAGCCCTCCTCAACGTGATGAGCTTTTTCCTTATGATTTTGGTGAGTTTCGACAGAGCAGGTCTCTTCTCTTCCGTGGCTGCCTTGAACTGACGTCTGAAGGATTTCAGCTCTTGCCTCAGCTACCTTATCTTGACTTCCTGCCGATTGAGCCTTGCTGGGTTTCTTGCTCTTTGCTTCTGTTCTACTCCAAAACGTTCAGCTCCTATGTTCATTATAAAGGAGCACATAGTTTGGAGTTTCTGGTCAGCGTCACCCTTTGATATGGCTTCCGGTGCTTCATATACGTCCTCATCCAGCTTGTTCCACTCCTTGCTGTTGGCTGCAGGTCACTTCACCCGACGATGTTCTGATTTCCTTCTTGGTGGGTGGAATTGTGTTGCTCAGAGGTTCCGGGTACTCTGGGGGGACTCCGGACCTGGCTCCTCCTCCGTCTGACCAGGTTCTGCAGCGAGCTCAACCGAAGTTGTTACGCCGGCTGTCGTTCCTGAGCGTCGCACCACTTGTCCCTTCCCAAGGCAGGCCATCTTAGTCTGGTGGATCTTCAGACCTTTCGGGTTCTTGCAGACCTTGCCGCATACACAGACTACGCTCGTAGTCCGTTGATAATTTGCTTGGGTCGTTACCGATATTTCCGTCCGATTGGAATGCTCATCCTCCCCCCCTCTTGGGCATCCCTGGGGGTATTTTCCTGTAGGGTTCTTCGTAGCAATATTTGGTTGCCCCCTCACGGGAGCTGTAGGCCAGGGGGCTGGCCTTTCCTACCCTGGTCGCCATCTCTCAGAGCTATCCACTGTCTTTCCAGTTGTCACCACTCTTTCGTGGTTGTCAGCCAGCCTTTCCTGGAGGTCACTGGCTAGGTCTTTAATCATCAGACACCCTCTCCCAGGCGACCCAACTGGGGTTGATCAGACCCCGGCTTGTGTCCAAGTAGCGCACTACGGATCCCACAGCCCACAGCCTTTTCTGCGGCCTCAAGGATGTTCTTGTTGGCTTTGTTTGACTGCAGTCCTCTAACTCCGAGGAGTTTGAACACTCGCTTAAAAACAAAATACCCATCTGTACTCATTGTTCCAGTGTGTGCATGTGTGCGGGATTTAATGTGCAGCCATAATGACGTGGAGCTTGTGAAAGGATCAAGTATTTTCATGGTGGAGAGGAGGGCAACGCCAGTAATCACAGTAATCAGTCTACGGCAGGGGTCGGCAAACTTTACTATCAAAAGAGTCATTTTGCCTCCTCTTCCAGTAAAATGAAATGGAGTCACAAAACATAGCTTATAAACTTGTAAAATGTGTAATCTTTTTAAATGTTTCCTGTTACCACAATAAAATTCAACAAACAGAAGAGCGCCGTGCATGTGTAGACCTACTCTGAAATAATTTAAAAACTTAACTCTGTACACCTTTTTGAGTGGTTCCCATATTTGTGTAAAATTAAAAGAAAATGTAGCCGACTTTAACACAAAAAGGTCCAACAGGCTTCATATATCTGCAGGTCAGTGTTGTTTGTGCAATACTGTTTACTTTACGCCTACGCTGAAATGTCATAAATTACCATTTTATTGGTCCTGTCTTTGCAGAGTGAGGCATTCTTTCATTTTATGAATAATTTCCTGTTTGTTTTTAAATTCGGAGAATAGATGCTCTGATGTTTTTATGAAAGATTCGTCCATGTGTTCTCTATCTGTGAACGGCTTCACCTCCTTCCAATCGCATGCACAGCCCACTGTTGCCAACTTGGCGATTCCAAACCCTCTTGGTTACTTATTTTCTCACAGGTGACGAGCGACAAATGTAAAGACTTTTTCTGACGTCGTTGGGAGATTTTTCTTGTATTTGGAGACGTGAAAGTGAGCCGAAAGGTCCACCCGGCCTCACAGCAGTCACAAGCGGTGAGTGCACAGTCAGTACCCGCGGCACACTATGAGCCTTTCCTGGAGTCACTAGCGTGTCACATGCTCCAAGCACATAGCTACAGCATGCTTCTCGTTATAAAACATATTGCTGTGCTCTGGTTAATTACATAGTTTTATTTTACTGCGCAGTAACTTACTTCAGATTCAACTCAAAACTCCCTCACCTTTTTTTCCTCTCCCTTGCAGTGATACTTACTGCATACACTAGCGTACCTCCCTTTCCCTTGCTTATCCAATCAGCAGTTAAAATGCAGTCTAGATGCATTCACGGACTCTCGGTGAGTCGGATATTTCACGTTCTTTTCGAAAAGACACGTTCCCTACTTCAGTGTTTAAAAAAATGAATGCGCTCAGCAAAGGGAGCCAACACAAGGAGGCTGAAAAGCCGCATGCGGCTCCAGAGCCGTGGGTTGCCGACCTCTGGTTCATGCTGAATGGAAATGAAAGAAGAAAAATATGCAGCCTCTCATGTTAGGATATTAGAGTCGACAATGTGATTATTATTTCACTCCAACTGATGCTTTTTTGCACTTTTACCAATTTTCCCCCTCCTCACCATTATCCACCTTTCCACTCTTTCACCTGTCCACAAAAAATGGAGGCTTAAGACAGCTAAATAGGGAAATCAAGAAAGTAAATTAATCTAATATTTCTAGGTTTTATTTGGAAGAGCAACAATTTTGCATCTCAGGTGTGACTGTAGGCGAAAGGTGGGCTATGACCTGGATTAGCTGTCAGTTGCCATTTTCTCATTTTCCCGTTTTTTTTCGGGGATATAGGAGGAAGCCGGAGTACCCAGAGAAAAACTACACAAGCACAGGGGGCACATACAAACTCCACACAGAGATGTTCCAATGGAAATTTCAACATGGATCCCCTGGATGTGAGGCTGACACTAGGCCACTGTACGGTCGCACGGCAGATTAAATGATATTATATATATATATTTTATGACATGAGCGCACCTGAATATATACAGTACACCTGAATAATACCAAATTTAAAGAGAAAAAATGTTGTAACATGTTGTAAAGACACACTAAACCAATCCTACACTATGTGTTCCCAGCTTCACTTTTTAGCTCATATGAGTGAAACGTGAGACGCTATTTTCATTGAAGTTCAACAACGGCTTCAGGCCAAGCAGAAGATGTAGTAAATCTACATGGATCAAACTTAGTTAAGATTTGTCAAATCAAAACACGATTGCTGCATTAGACTTCAAAACTGATATTAGCGTTCACTTCAAGAGTCCAAATCACTACGTCCTGAATCTGCACTATACGCATAATGGAAACTGTAATTCTTAGCATCATTTTTTAAGCGTGGGTTCAACGTGTGTGAAAAAGGTACCGGCCTATAGTCCGGAATTTACAACAATAAAGAGAAACCTGGGAGAACCAGGCAGCCTGGACAAAGGCAGACTGGGTGGAGCAAATCTGAAGCCTGTCCAAAACACTGGACGCTAGAGATGGTCAAGTTTCTTACTGAACCAGGACCCATGGGTATTCGTCTCTGTTAACTCGGTCACTTGCTGCCGCGAGCTAAATTAAAAAAGGAACTGGGTTACATTACTTGTGCAACCGTTACTCTAACTGCATTTGTGTTAACCCCATGGAAAAAGCAACAGACCTCCTTGCCCCAAATCAACTCTCCTTTCCACTTCCTGTCCGAGCGGACACTCGAGAACCTAGACCCACTCAGATGACATAGATGCAAAGGGCAAGAGTAAAAGGGGAAGATGCCTAATTCAGGTTCTGCATGGAATTATACCAACCGGTTTACAGTACAAACATGATATAACTGGATTATCTTTCACAGTTAAAGCTGAAAAAATACTTTTGATTGTATTTGGCCATTATAACATCATTTTACAAACAGAATTTGCTTACTTTGGCATAATGCTGTGGCATAATACTTTGGATTCCTGCGGTGAAACCAGCCTCCATTTTCTTGCATTTGTTTAAGGGGCAGATGTTCCACATGTAAACGTATTGTTTGCTTAGTGCGTATATTTGTTTATTGGAGACTTATGCTTATTGTGAGTTTTTTTTTTTAATTGAGTACTCGATTCAGATTAGTGAGTGACCCATTTACCATCACTATTGGACACAATACAGACGGGACCAGAATATTAACTGCCAGAAAAGAGGCTCTCTCAACGTAACATGATAATCTATAACAATGTACATGTTTCATCTACAACAATGTACTTTATAGCCTCAGTAGGTACTGCTGTTTTGGTTAGCAACATCATTCAAAGAAGCTGAAATTGCCTAAGCAATTCACTCTTAACTGTTTGTGTGTGAACAATTGTGAAACTTTTTTTACCTGAGGGAAAAAATTGAGGCGCCTATTCAGGGTGAAAATTTTTTTCAAGTGAACAACTAAAATGAATCGTCGATTAGAGTGGAGGCCACTATGTGAGTAAATTGGGTAATTACCACAGGGCGTATTCAAAAGTACTGCTGGCAGACGGGGAAGAGCAGCTAAGAAATTAATTGACTTAAAGGTCGAGTCTACCTTCCGCAATTTAGTGTGGCATCATTATCCTTTTCAAGCTGCTTCTTAAAAATTACTTCTTATTGTGGCTCTAATCAAGCAGATAAAGTAGATGAGTGATAAAGTCCACTCAAGTTTCAAGTTGGAAAATAATTGTGTTTAAAACACTTTTGGGAGAAAAGCTACTTTGCTGGTGTAAGCAAGTAAACAGATAAAAGTGGAGCCCTGATGTCTGATTGGCTAAAAAGAGTTGACGTCGGTGTGGTTAGTGTTGGGAATAATGTGAATAAATAGGAGATTCAGACTGGATAAATAGTGTGAAGGTAGTTGTGTGTTTGAAGAGAAGAACTGGATGATGCCCATGACAGTCAGCTTCAAAACAAAGCATTTATCTTAATGCATCTGTGTATTTGTCAGAATGTGGATTTTATAACCTGTGTTTACAAAGATGGATGCAACGAGCACAACCTTTTAAGCCTCCATTACGAGCTATAGAGGAGATGTGGTGCTGTTGAACTCATGTACCGTTGCTATGGAAGCGTGTAAATGGAGCATCAACTAAAATCCATTCATGGCGAAAACACAAATCTTCTGTTCAGACATGGGATCCGTCATGAAACATTCAAATTTGTATAACGTTTCTCATAAAGATGTCTTTACTAATGGAATAGGACCTCTATATGAAAAGTTTTTTACAGCCTTCTACCCCTCTAGTGATGTTTTTATAGAACATCCATCCATCCATTTTCTATGCTGCTTCTCCTCATTAGGGTGGCGAGGGTATGCTGGAGCCTATCCCAGCTGACTTCGGGCGACAGGCGGGGTACACCCTGGACTGATCGCCAGCCAATCGCAGGGCACATATAGACAAACAACCATTCACACTCACATTGATATCTACGGACAATTTAGAACATATAAATATAAAATGGATTTGGATGTGTTACTTTTACATTTCAAGTGCACACTGATAATATGTCATGATTTTGGTTCAGTAGAATAGTATTTATTTTCGTAAGTAATAATACTTGATGATTGTTTTCATCTGCAGGCTGCATATTATTAATATCACTGCAATATTCATTATTAAACACCATGCACACTACACATACAGTATGTTCATATGGCCAATAACCTACACTACCAGCCAAAAATTTGGAGAAACGTTCTCATGTTTTTCAATGAGAAAGTGTGTCCAAACTTTTGACTGGTATTGTAAACTGTATCCACTCATGAACTGGCATTTATCGACTGTGTGAACAGATGTTTGAAGACAGGAATCTAGGGGAGACACAAAATAAAAGGTGAAACGACACCATAAAACTAGACAATGAAACAGAACGTTACAGTACCCCCTCCTTCAATGGACGGCACCTGGTGGCCTACCTGGTTTATCAGGAAAACGGGAATGGAAATCAGTGATCAGAGAGGGGTTGAGGATAAGAGACCCAGGAGCACTCTTCAGGACCACGGCCCTCCTAATGCACGAGGTATTGTTCTCTCCAGAAATCACTTAAGACCAGTTGAAAAATTGCTAGAATTTGCATTTTGACATTTGGATCTTAATGAGGTTTTAATTAGAGCTAATAATGTTAAACACCAAATTTCGAAAGTCATAAACAGGTTTTCTATGCTCTAACTACAAAAATATTCTATTTATTAACATTGAATTCTACATTGCGAAAATTCTGGAACCAATTAACCGCTATAAACGATGGCCGGCTGTACCTATAATGACTGAAGTATCAAAAGTATTGACATTTTAATTTGAGTATCGATTTTAGAGCATGAAGAGCTGGTACGAAAGTGTCGATATTTCAGTACTGATTCGGACATCACTAACAGCCAGAATTCAGTGTTATCTCGGTGTACAAGCATTCATGCATGGTTTGTGCATTGCTTGAACTGGATTTCATGTCAAACTTCACCTGTTGTGTTAACTCTGACATCTCTACTGTCCATGAAAAAAAGTTAGGGACACAGAACCAGACTTGTCCTGGCTCGTAACACCTAACTTCTTCAAACTTCTTCACACTCCACTGCTCATAGGCTGCCTTATGTAGCTCCATCCTCTGCATCTTTCAGTCCAAATCACCTCATTTCATTTGCCTCTATTACACTCCATCACGCCTCATATCTCCCATATGACTTCATCACACCTAATTTGCCCTCCGTTGTCTGCGTGAGACATACAGGGAGAGACAATGGGGGTGCCTCTTCCTCAATTAGTGGCCACTCATCCTCTTCTGGATTTCATCAACTTTTGCCCACTTTGCTTATTCATACTTCATCCTTTTTCTTAACTTCACATTTTCTGCTTAAGAGACTTCCTCTCTGACAAGCATGATTACTGAAGAGCCTTTTGACGTCCATCCCCATCATACTTACTCAGCTGTGATGGAGCCTAATTCAGCTCTATACAAGCAGTGTGAAACGCAGTCAATCCTGTATGCCATTTGATGTAAAGTATGTGAATCGGTGTATTTGCACACCAAAGGCAGATATTTTCCATCTGGAAGGCAGCCTGGTTCTTATTCTGCATTTAATAGCACACTTTTTAAAAATGGGCATTTCTAAACATGATGTTTAGTCACTCTTTTAACAAACAAGCCCCAAATGAGACAACATGGCATCCAACTACAGGAGAAATTACACCATTGTGATAAACTGTTTGTGAAACAATCTCTCCAGGATAGAGCTCTTCTGCCCCTAAATGATGCAATCATGATCTGTGGCTTTTATAGGAAAGAGAATTGTTGGGGCATCATCCACTTATCTAGGCTACACATTAGGAAGACTGAATTTCCACTCTTAACCAAAGTGTTTTCTTATTTGTCACTGAGGCTGTCAGCTCTGAATTCAACTAGAATCTTATCTAGAATCTTATCTAATCATTTTCTTACTGAAACTAGCCAAGAGTACATTTGGAACACGGGAAGTGAACAAATGTATTGCAATTACAATTACAAATTAATCTACTGTATTGCAAAGTAATGTATTGCAACTGATGTGGAACGGATGGGGGGGGTAGGAATAAATAATCTTAGCTTCTTCCTACTCCTTTTTGGACATGTACACTCTAAGAAATTATTCAGAGGGTTAGTAAATTACACTCAAAATAAACAAGTCTCTCAGCATAATAAAAGGCATTTTTCACCTTTACTTAAACTAGTGGGGTAATAACTTATTTTAACTATTTTAACGTCTGTTTCAACTGAAAATGAATAAAATTATCCCAACTCATTTTTAAACAGATTTTGCATTAATAATTTTGGCCTAGCTGAACAGCAGACAAGTATTGAGTTTGCACAACATTTTGGTCACTGAGGAGTTCTGCATATAGCCTTGAGATCGGAGGGAGGATTTGCGTGGGCGGACTCTGATGAAAAAAAACAACGAAATTACAAGGTGAGTAACTCATTTTGGTTCACCGAATTCCTAAGTGTACCCATTTTCACATACAGTAGTTTTCATCTTAACGATTGTGAGCCAGCACCACTAAATAGAAAGGCAGCCGCTCCCTCTCTCATTAACGTCACTTAGTGCAAACTGGCATTTCGGTAACATTAATTAAGCTAACGTTAGCTGTGTGGTCGGCAACTGCAACTCTACCCTTTACTGTTTCCCCTCCACGTTGATATCGAAGGTACAGTTGTGTGTGTGTGTGTGTACGGCTGTGCTGAGTTTGTTGGAGTCAGGGCAGGCTGTGCTGGTTAAAGACAGCATCACTTTTCAAAATCCGCTCCACTTTAGCACACCTGTGCGTTAAGTTGCAGTGGCAGCAGAAAGCGTTTTGAATACGGGAGAGACGGAGAGCCCGTCGGTTTTAGGACTATCACCAAGCTAACTTACGGGGGCACTGGTAATGACAAATCATTTTATTAAGGTGATTTACTGAAGGTAGTTAGCAGTGTATTCTATGGGCGCCTTTTCCTCGGCTGCGTTTAAAAACAGTTCTATTTGTAGGTAGATACCGGACGTAGCGTTACAGTTTTTCTGTGTTGGCAAAGTCTTTATCGTTAGCTGGAATGAGTGCTGTTTGTATTAGGCTTGTAAATTAAAATAATAATAATAATGATGATGATGATCTGGGTAATATAACTAACTAACGTTAGTTAACGCTATCATAGAGTCATCCACTCAAGATCACCATTGCAACTTCTGCAAACGCCATAGAGAAACGCGACCGTTGAACCTAGGCTAGCCAAGCTTGACTGAAGACAGCTTTGTGTCAGTGCCGTTTTCTTTGACCACTCTCGTTACCGGTAAATATTCAATCCACACAGCTTTTGTGTGTTCATCAGTTTAGGCGGTTAACAACGCATACTGTAGGCGCCATTTTCTTTGGCTGCTATAACGCTAAGTGTACAAACGGTTAGCTTTACTTTCCACGCTGACACTGAAGGTACAGTCTCTCTGTGTCCCTCAAGTTTGGGCAAGTGCCATTTGTATCAGGCTACTGAAACTGGGTTACATTACTTATTGAATGCATTTTGCAAACACCGAAAGGCGACGGTGTGGTTGATCTTTTATTGGGTTTGAGGTAGTTTCTTCACAGACGGCAGTTAGCCCAACTGTCATTGTCATTCTTTTGCATCTTTTTGAGACCACAGTTGAGTTAACAACAAGAGGTAGACCAAGTCTAAACTCTCTGGGCGTTATTAGCCAGAACTATTTATATATTTAGATTTAAACAAACAAACAAAAAAAAGTAATTGTGCGGAAGCATCACATTTTGTGCGTACTTGTAGATAGTGGATTTTTTCTTTTGGGGGAGCACAGCCAATCTAGGTTACAGTAGATATACTGATTGCAGAATTTTGAATGCTGACAAACTGTCACAAGCTGTTGTGTTTCAGAATTCATTTAGATATTGAGTGATAAAAGCAGGGTTTTGTCTGTTTTAAAATGAAGTGGAACTGTAAAAAATGTAAATTTGAAACACCAAGAAGGACTGATCTCTTGAAGCACTATAGACTTAGACATGGCCATGGTGGAGAATTTCTGCCATGTCTTTATTGGGAGTGTTACTGCTCATTTAAAACATGGGGCAGCCTGCGAACTCATCTGTCAAGAAGCCATTCCTCACAAGAGTCAGCGATACAAAAAGGAATCTTGTCTTTGAAATGTCCATGTTGCACTTTAATACTACTGTATTTCCACAGAAAGAGAGTACTTTGAACACATTAACCATCATTTAAAAAAACAAGAGACAGTCACATGTGTTTTTGAAAACTGTCATTTCAAAACAAACATTTATGGAACCTTTGCCTCTCACAGGAGCCGAAAACACACTCCACGTTCAGTGGATGACTACAAGGCTGAACTTGTACAAAGGTATGTCAATCCTCTCAATACAGGAGATGATCATACTTTTGAGGAAGACGATGAAAGTGCAGTAGGTGAAGATACTACAGATAAAGAATTGCCTGACTTAATTGAATCGAGTATAGCCCACCTAATGCTGAAACTGGAAAGCATATTCAATGTACCCGGCAGGTGTATTGATGAGTTAGTGGAGGAACTACATTATGTGTCTTATTCAGCTTCAGGACCTATCTTAAAAGAGATTTTACAGTCGTTTTTAAAGAAGCATAATTGTGCGGTTGATGATTTAGTAATTTCAGAGATGGTGACAGAGCTCTGTCAGTCCAACCCCATTAGTTTAGCTCTAGGTAGCAATGGCCCTCTTTCTTCCTCATACAAAAGAAGGCAGTATTTTAAAGAACACTTTTCTGTGGTGGAACCTGTTGAATATTTGCTTAGTGCCAAGGACCGGAGAACTTTTCAGTACATACCTATTCTGAAGTCATTACATGCGGTATTGAAGAAAAAAGAGATCCAGGATTTGCTAACCCACAGCTGTGAAACACACAGTAGCTCTGAAATCAAGTCATTTCATGATGGCACATATTCCAAAGCTAATACACTGTTAATACAAAACAATCCAAACATTTCTCTTATTCCTTATGTGGATGACTTTGAAGTTTGTAATCCATTCGGAACTTCCAGAAAAAAAACACAAAATCACGGCTGTATATTGGGTCTTAGATAATGTGCCACCATTGCTTAGGTCCTCACTGACTTCAATCTACTTAGACATTCTTTGCAAGGCTGATGATATCAAACAGTTTGGATATAGTGTTGTGTTGGAGCCACTGCTAAAAGATATTGCCAGCCTAGAAGAGGATGGACTTTACGTTCCTTCCTTAGGCAAACGAGTCAAAGGTACTGTGTTCTGTGTTGTTGCAGACAACCTTGGTGCCCACTCTATTGGAGGATTTGTGGAAAGCTTCTCCAGTTCACATGTCTGCAGGTTCTGTCTTGGTGAACGGTTGCAGTTCCAAGTAAGTGAAGTTAGATCTGGAGCATTTTGTCCTAGGACACAACAACAGCACAGAATGCATGTTCAGACTGCACTGGACAATACAAATCAATGTCATCGTTTCGGAGTAAAGAGACAGTGCCCACTGACTGACAAACTAAAACATTTTGATGTCTTATCTGGCTGGCTGGCTTATCTGGACATGCTGATGTCCAGATGTGTGTGTGTGTACTGGCGGGGGGGGGGGTTGTTTTTTTTTTTCTAGATATGAAAGTCTAATTTTGACATTTCTCTAATTGCATGTCCCTTTTTGTGCTTTTATTTCCCATACAGATCAATGAAGAGTTCAAACGGATCACCACACTCAACCTTGAGTCAATCTTCATGGCAAAACTTGATCAGAACCTCCCAAAAAAAATAAAGTCTTTGGTATATTCGCGGGGAGGAGCTGCAAAAATGAAGATCCAAAACATCAAGAACATGCTGCTTCAGGTATGAATCTTTGTTGCTGTTCATTAGAAAAGAAGGGACACCCACACGCTGTTTACACTTACAGCAAAAAAACGATATATTTAATTCACATAACGTTTCGATCAGAGACCTTCATCAGGTGTGTACATACAAATGGAATCAGGCCAATTGTTATTGCTGGCAAGCAGAAGTGACAGGAGACACCTTGTGGCTTAGAGTGGACTCCTTCATCGCAACATCAATTTATCAGAAAACATCAGTTTACCTGAATACATACCATAGATCATTAAAATATCTGTATTTTCATTATTTATATATACTGTATATATATATATATATATTAGTTAAATTGATGTTTTATGATAAATTGATCTTGTGATGAATTATGAGTCCATTCTGAGCCACAGAATCTCCTGTCTCCTGTCATTTCTGATTGCAAGCAAACAATGATTAGCTACTGTGTACCCTACTTTTGTATATAAAGACCCGGATTCCATTTGTCTCTATACAACTGATGAAGGTCTTTGACTGAAATGTTGTGCAAATTATTAAATATATTCTTTATTGTGCAAGTGTAGACAGTGTGTGGGTGGTGTTCTACTCCATCTACACACCTGTCAAATAGATGATTCAAGTATGCAAAAGATTTTTGTGTACCTGTTACTGTTTAATATAAACTGGTGATATTTGACCTGTCAGCTCCTTCCCTATTGCATTAATTTGTTCCTCTCTGAAATGATTGAACTTGAAATTTGGAGGAAAAGAAAAGTATTTAAGGATGAAGGTTTGGGCTTCATCATTTGCACTTTTTTTTCAGCCTTCTTACCCATGGACCTACTTTGTTTCTGTATCAATACAATAGCTCTCATCAGAATTTCTTGTTTACACTCTTGGTAGTTGCAGCTATATGGAAGTCATATGGTAGAGCAGGTCTAAGAAATTTTTTCCTTTTCTTTTCAGGGTGATACAGTTGAAAGACGGAGAGAGGTTGCCATCCGCTGCCTGGTCGTGTATCTCGGGGAAAAGGAAGAGGATCTTGTCGAGGAATACTTGGTAGGCAACACTAAATCATCAGATCTTCACACTTAACATGTTGCGTTCTTTTTTTAAACAAAAAATCTATTTTTTTTTTGTATACCAGCATCAGAAAAGCTATGCTCTGATTTACGTTTTTGTTTTTCTTCCATCTAAATTTTATACTGGTTCTATAACATTTAAGATATTGACATTAAGACTAAAACACTATTACTGTATTTTTCCAAGTGAGCCACCCCTTTTACTGTGTGCTTGTTCCTGCAAAGCAACACGTTACAGACTACACATTACATTATAATATCTACTCTTACGCTAAAAAAAATTGAAATACAATTTTCTAAACAATTTGATTTCTGGTTTTATGTAAATATTTAAAGCAAGATTTTTTTTTTTTTTTTTTTTTTTACACATAGTTACAAATATTCAGAAGAAACAGATAGCAGGCAGGGACCTAGATACACCTATCCTGTCTTGAACCTACGAAGTCGTTAAGGCGGTGATGTCGTCATTAACCCTTGCTAGGTTGCAGGATCTGTTCCTTACATTTTCTAGAAATGCTTTTGTTGCAGACATTATTTAGCTGTTGGGCTGCTGTAGTTTTAAAAGTAAAATAATTCCACACAACTGACATTTTGACAGTAAGCTTCTATCCTCAGCATTGTTCATGGATGAATCTGGTCTAAAATAACTGAGCTGCGGCAAGCGAGAAGTGGTAGATTTAGCTACTTTTTGCAGACAGCATCAGAGTTGGGAGGAGTCTTCCATATAACTAAGTTAACTCTTTTCCATTTCTGTGCTTCTGACTTTAAAAGGATGGCGAAGGGCAGAATGGAGATGTCACCAACCAAGTGATGAAGATAGTTGTCACCAGAGAGGCTACAGCATCTAGCCAGCACAACCATCGTGATGGAGGGAACGGAGGTCCTAGGGGGCGTGGATGTAGCAAGAGGCTGTGCCTTGTTGATGGGTCTGATATACGCACTCAATCTGAGCTACCCAAAAGAACTGAAACACACCTTTGAGGTATTTCAAAAGATACTCCTTGAACTGGATGGCCTGAAAGCCAGCCCTAAAGTCATGTCGCTTAAAAACAAGCTGCTGTCATCAAATGAGTGAACACTGGGCATCTGGCAAGACTGTACTGTGAAATGTATGACATGGGTAAGCAGAAAATATGTGAAATTTCATTTCAGGTGAACTATGCCTTTTGATTTGTTGTGTGCTGTGTTCTTAAGTGGTTCAGTTTTGCTTCTGATGTTAAATTCTTGCTGAGGTGAAATAGTCATGTTCACAGTATCATGTTTAATTCTACAGATGTAAACAGGCTCTATTTTCCAGGGAGCATTTAGTGTGACACGTTTTATATTGATCAAAGCCTACATTGTCTCTTGGTAGGTTTTCCACCATTGTTAAATTTAAAACAAATGATAAACATGTTTTTATTTTGGTTGTCACATCAACTATTCAAAAAAAAAGTTTACAGCACTCTCACTTAAAAATATTTTGGTTAATTTAACAGTATTTTTTAAATTTTTTATTTGAAATTGTATTGAAATGGAGCGCATTTTATTTTTTTATATGTCTTTATTTTGTTTAAACATACAGATAAACGTGAGAGGTTTCTGGAAATGTTCATGTTCATGCACATTTGAAAGGGACTGTTTATGGTTTGAAAATAAAAAGTGGAGTTGCCAGTTGAAACTGCTTTTTAATTGACTTGAGTGAAGAATAAGAATAACTAATACTCAATGTATTATTGATGCTAAATTTAATTGATTGCATAAAAATTGTAAAATCATAATTATGCTATATTAATAATCTAACAGTATTGATTTATCTATAACTTACATAGGAATTTTTAAGTAGCATAAGGATAAATTAAATGGCTATTGCAGCTAAATTTACAACATTATCTAAACAATTTTGAATTCAACAAATTAGGTTACTTCAACTTAATTTTGCTTACAGATGTTAAAGAAAATCATGTTAGTAGTACTGGCATAATTGTGTCAGTGTGACAGTTAGAGGCTTGTTGGATATACTTAAATTAAACTCTCGTTGGCATTACTTAAAAAGATGCATGCAAATTGTTACCTCAATTTTTTTAAGTTGAGCCAGTACATTTTTTTTTTTTTAGAGTGTAGAACTGTGAATTGGACTATGTGATGTATTCCAATGTAACTTGTATACATGTTCAAATAAATTTAACTATTACCATTACCATTTATTGTTTTACATGTTACTATTAATAGGGGCTAACATATGTTACCCTTGTATAAAAGATCAAGCAATTAAAGTTTACTTAAAACATGCCTGTAAAGTTAATAAAGGTTTTAAAATGAACACAGTATGATGCAACTGTACTATTTCTATTGGATTTTAAAAAAATCCAAACTGAAGAACAGATGTGTTTCACTTTAGTATTTACACATATTCCAACAAAAACATATTAGACCACACTATGAGTAAATATAAAATTGTACAAGTCAAATAGCATTTTGGCTCGCTTTGTCCAGGTTAATTAGCACTTGTACACCACATCATGTCGCTAGCCAAACTTCATAGGCCACAACCATTGCCACACTAATGTCCCCCAAGGAAAAACAGTCATATGCCCTCACAATCAGTCAATTCTTCTGCAGTGAAAGGATAGGAAGAGATGGCAGGAACAGGATGTCAAACAAAGCGTATCCAAACACAGCACAAGGAGGACTTTGTTTGTTAATATAATTCCACAACTTGTTAAAAAATGCTTTTATCAGCACAGTGCCATCTTCTGGTTTGGCCCCATTTGCCCTTAAGCAAAAATGCCAGTGATCCTGGTTTTTCTTGGATTGGAGGAGCATATTCAGACATTTGAATGTTCATGTGAAGGTAATCAACTCACTTTTAATGTTAATCTCAACTGTCTTTCTTATTTGCGGCCACACTCTATAAATTATCCATTTTGTCTTAAAACATCAGCTTTAAGGGAGAGTTGGGAAAGTTTACGTGATGTAATTGCTCTCTGGCATCACACACGGGGGAGAAAGGCAAATGCACAGAAGCTTATATTTGGGATTTATTGAGTATACTGGAGTTATCATACCACAGCTGCAAAGGAGCATTTCTTCAGAGGTTTTGTTGCGTATAATTTTGCCTCAGAGGAGTACATTTTATAACTCTTATCAAAGACTCAAGAAGCCCTGAAGCACAAGCGCAGTGTAACGGCCCATTAAATGTAATGAATTACCTGCTGCCGTGCATAAGCAGTATTCTGGCCGACCTGGTGGGCCAGTGAGACTTTTGGGTTGGTTTATTCCCCACTATCTCAAAGATAGTCATGAACAAGATGGATGAAGATGGTAAATCTTATTGTCATTTCTATTACCTTTTATTGAAAGGCCATACGTTTGTTTCTCCCCTGACAATACTGTAGGCACCTCAGTAGTTTAAGGTTTTGCGGGGGGGAGGGCGTCCATGCCACTGAGTGGAGCTTAATTACAAAACAACACAGCGGGTCATAAAACTGCTCTGCACTCTCTCTAAGAAATTTCGTGGTTCCAGTTGTTCTGGCTACTCCTTTCTGCAGAGAAAAGGGAAAACTTTGCATGGTGTTAAATTCTACTTACAGCTCAACTTGCAACAAGCAATAATATCCATTCAGCCATCCATTTTCTATGCCGCTTGTCCTCACTAGGGTCGCAGGGAAGCACTAATATTAGTAGCGTTATCATAGCTGCAGAGGTGAGCACATGCATGGCTTTTAAAAAAATAAAATCTATTACATCAGAGTTAAAATTTATGTCACTGTTTTCAATTTTATTTTCATAGTCTGGTCAATTTTTTTTTCCATGATAAATACACTAATTCACACCTCTATTCAGTTAACTGCCAAGTTTTCTGTCGTGTTGGGTGCATGGTCTACAAAAGCAAATAACCTCTGGCGTCTCACATCAGCACTGGGTCAAAAACATTGAGAAGTTCCCAAGCGATAATGACTGCCAAAGCAACACTGTCCAATAGAGCGAGGAAGAACCAGTGGCAGAATAAAGCTGACCATGTAAGTTAACACTGATTATTATACTAACTATACCCTACTATTTTTTTCATTTACCAACACTCAACATTGTACAACTTTGACATTAACACTTATCCATTAAAAAAAATAAATACAGTATAGGTTCTCAATAAATGGTGACGCCATCTCCCTGCAGTTTGCTTACCGGCCTGGGATCGGAGTGGATGACGCAGTGATCTACCTGCTGCACAGATCACTGCTACACCTGGAGGACAGCGGGAGCGCTGTGAGGGTCATGTTTTTTGACTTCTCCAGTGCCTTTAACACCATCCAGCCGTCACTACTCAGAGTGAAGATGGAGAGTGTGGGAGTGGACCAACACCTGACTGCATGGATTATAGACTACCTCACCAACAGACCACAGTATGTGAGGCTCCGTCACTGTGTGTCTGACATGGTACTATGCAGCACAGGTGCCCCTCAGGGTACGGTGCTCTCCCCTTTCCTCTTCATCCTCTACACCTCGGACTTCACACACAACTCCACACAGTGTCACTTCCAGAAGTTCTCCGATGACACAGCCATTGTTGGTTGTGTTTCAGAGGGGAATGATCTGGAATACAGGACGGTCATCAGGGACTTTGTCAGCTGGAGTGAGCTTAACCAGCTACAACTCAACACCAGCAAGACAAAGGAGATGATCATTAACTTCCAGAGGAAAACATCCCATTTCACACCGGTGAACATCCAGGGAACGGACATAGAGTTGGTAGACAGCTACAAATTCCTGGGTGTTCAACTTAACAACAAACTGGACTGGTCCGTCAACACCCACGCCCTCTACAAGAAGGGCCGAGTCGCCTCCACCTGCTGAGGAGACTGAGGTCCTTTGGTGTGTGCAGGACTCTTTTACGGACCTTTCATGACTCTGTGGTGGCCTCAGCCATCTTCTATGCTGTGGGCTGCTGGAGAGGGGGCAGCACGGACAGGGACAGGAGCAGGATAAATAGACTGATCAGGAGAGCGAGCTCTGTCCTGGACGGTCCTCTGGACTCCGTGGAGGAAGTGGGGGAGAGAAGGATGTTGGCTAAGCTGACATCCATCATGGACAACACCTCTCACCCCCTACATGACACTGTTGTTTCCCTTAGCAGCTCCTTCAGCAGCAGACTGTTACACCCACGGTGTAAGAAGGAGAGGTTCCGCAGGTCCTTCATACCGACCGCTGTCAGGCTCTACAACACCTGCACCACCTGAACCATGTTGTAGTCAATATGTATTCTTTACACTGTATTCTTTACTTGCGTATCTTGCTTGCTGCTGTAACAAGTGAATTTCCCCGCTGTGGGATAAATAAAGTACAAATGCAATCTCCGATTTACTGAAAACAGTGAAAAAGGGGCACTTTCATGTACAAGAACATGTTCACAGAAGTTTGTTCCCACTCTGTTGCTTTTTGTTGTTTTCCCTGCACAAGTACTGCACCTGCTTAATTAAAATACTTTTATTTTCCACCAATGTCTGTCTCTGCATATTGGGGCTCAAGCACTCTACAGCTCCTCAGTTTGAGACAGATTATGCAAAACAGTTACCTGCCACACACAACTGTTGCCCTGTATTCAATTAATGACGAGCATCTTGACCTGGCTAGCAATTTGCACAGAAACATTAATTGGCTACTTTTTTACATCACAAAGACTGTTTAGCCTTTTAGATTCATATCTATTGTATTAATTTGGTCTTTAATAGCCACACTAATGGCATATACTGTATTATTGGCCTAAATTAAGCATTTTCAAGCAAAAAAATGTTCTAAATGAACTAAAATACAAATACAGTTTAAGGCATTACAAGATGTTAATGAACTGTAGTCTACACTGGCCACTGGTCACTAGTAACACGCACCAGACTTTATTGCCAACGACAGGCTTTTATTATTTTATAATTATTTATCTCACAACAGCTACAATAATAACATAATAATAATTATAATAATAACATTAATAGTCATCATCATCATATGAATAACACAGGCTACTGTTGCGGCCATCCTCCTGCTAAAACTCAACTCTGAATCCTCAACGTCACTTCCTGCCCACACGTCCAGAAGACAGTTATTGAAACACACACACGCATGAGTCTTATATATGTTTTAAATTGCTTAAGTTTTCTGATTATATCTACTGTATTGGGTAATATAAGTGTAAAGGTGACTAAAAGGATGCTATTTAATGTCGAGAGGGCTCTAATAATGGTACAGATCTTATTTACAAAGTCATAAACAAGTTGCTGTAAACTATTTTATTGATCAACCAGCAGGCAGAGGCCATTTTGATTCTTATTGGTTGTAATAATTCATGACATAATTCGTATGTTGTGTTCTTTATCATATATGCAGTACCAAACACACACACACAAGACTTCCAATTACTTTACTTTGGTTTCACCAGTGTTCAAACAGTGTTAACCAAATTTAACCATAATATTATAGCAATTGCACCAGAGAAGATTTTAATGGAACCAACACTGTCAAGTGTGAACACCGTGTGTGACAATTTGAGCATCCAACAACACTGCAGCTTTGTTTTGCTGGCAGTCTCTATATAAATTAGTTGCATCACTTCATAATATCATATACATCCTAAAAAGCTGAACGGCTTGTTAAAAGACACATTTTGTAACATAGACAGCGAGCATAAGAACGACGTTGTGTAATTTGACACTTGAGCAGACACTCCCGTGATACAAAAATGTGTATACAAGCGATTGAGCTTTCCATAATATGTTCCCTTTAAATCGTAAAAACTGGTTTGTCGGCGTCTATCTTAAAATGACAGAAGTCACTTTTATTCTCTAGGGTTATACAGCATGAGTTATCATTCTATTTTCTGCAATTGTGTCTGTGTGTCCAGGGTCTTACATTCATTATAGTAATTGTCATGGCAGGCAGCGATGACTCTTATACATGCTGTCGACTGAGCTTGGCCCTGCTCTAATACACACATTGTGTTCTCTATGGGTGTGTGCCTGGATCTATTTGTGCTCCAGCTACAGTCCTTCCCTACAAATATAACTCAAGTTCCCGCTATCCTTCTTTTTGCCAAATCTTCCTCCTGTCATCTTCATCTTTTCTTTGTCTCTGTCTGTGTGTCAGGGTGCAGGGTGTGATGCTCGGGCTGTGTCTCTGTAAGCGTAAACATCTCTCCATCTTCGCATGAAGACGAACAAGGGGGCATTATCAGGTGGAAGGATAAACCTTGCATTCAGTCTTCAACTATAAATAACCTCCTAGCAGCTCTTTAGTGGCATTCATGAGGTGAAATAGCAGTGTATTGAAAAATAATTCCTCCTTTTTTTTTCTTCTTGCAGTCGACTGGGAAGGACATACATGGCAGGACCTCTATTGAAGATTCTGGAAACTTGAACCATTTTTTTGTGCTTTCCTGACTATACTTGATGAACAAAAGATCAGCACTGCTTGCTGACTCCCCCAACCTTAACTTGAATAGGCGAGAGGTACAGATTCCTTGAAATAAACTACTTCCAACTCATTACTAGCCTTGCGCGCTGCTCTTAAGGAAGCTAAAAACCCTAGGGAAGGAAATAAAGCATTATGCAAGGATATTAGGGCTCTGCAGGATGATATGAAGACATTATTGGAAGACAATGCTGGCTTGCGTGCTGCTCTTAAGGAAGCTATAAAACCTATGGAAGCTGCCTTGTGCGCTGCTCTTAAGGAGGTTAAAAAACCTATGGAAGTAAATAGAGCATTATGAAATTATATCAACATTCTACAGGATATCAAGGCACTATTAAAGGATAATGCTGCCCTTCGGACCACTTGAGGAAAAGAAAGAAGCAAAGGATCAGAATGTACAAATGAATTATGTGATCCTCACAGGGCTCCGAATTACACCCAGTTTTGGATGTTCTTTCAACAAAGCAACAGATTGCCAACTTCCTACAATCAAAGGAGATGGTATGTAGATATCAACATCATTGAGACTTGCATCCCAGTATATGGCACAAACAACACCACACCTGTCATCATTAAGTTCATCAACAGGGAATTCAAAACTGCACTGCTGAAACAGGGAAAGAAGCTGAGAGGCACAAACATCTCCATGAATGAGCATCTCACAAAATGCAATGCTGACACTGCCAAGAAAGCACGAGACATGATGAAGCAGGGAAAGATACAAAGCACTTGGAGCGCCAACAATAAAATCTACATCAAGCTAAATGGAGGTCCAGGAGAAGCAGGAGTACTTGTTGTCAAAGTTATCAACAATCTGGATTCATATTAAAGATCACATTACGATGACAATAAGGATAATGGAAGGATGCCATCTTGCAAGGGCCTGCTCAACAAAGTACTAAAATGAATCTACATTCAAGGACAGTCACAGTACAACACCAAAGATGGCAGGATGTGGATGTGGACATCAACAGGGGAGAACAGAAAAAAAGAAAAAGGAGAAAAAGGAAAAAAAATATTTTTTTTAATATAAATATACCTGTGTATATATATTTGTGTGTGTGTGTGTGTGTGTATTAGCAATTGATGTGATACAAAGAGGGGGTAGGATTAAATAATCTCTGCTCTTAAAATACATCACATTGAAAATGTATCATTCTTATTCACCACATTGTTGCCGCATTCTATGAACTTATCCTCCACATATACTTTATATACTATACGTGCATTTTCTGGTTGGTAACGTTACTTAAAATTCACTATTCACCCAACAATATTATCATGATATATTTAGCATCTAAGCAGCAAGGTAATTTAGTTTTCTCGGAAGATGAGCGGTATTGTAAATTAGTGGAGCAAAAATGAAAATGTAGGAAATCCATCCATCCATCCATCCATCCATCCATCCATCTTCTACCACTTATCCGAGGTCGGGTCGCGACGGCAGAAGCCCAAGCAGGGAAACCTAGACTTCTCTCCCCGGCCACTTGATCGCCACTTTCTCCAACATGTTCTGGGTCTTCCCTGAGGCCTCCTACCAGTCGGACATACCCCAGGGAGTTGTCCGGCAGGCCTCCTGACCAGATGCCCAAGCTACCTCATTTGGCTTCTCTCAATGCGGCAAAGCAGCAGTTGTACTTTGAGTTTCTCTCGGATGACAGTGCTTCTCACCTTATATCTAAGGGAGAGCCCAGCCACCCTACGGAGAAAGCTCATTTCGGCCGATTGTACTTGCGATCCTATCCTTTCAGTCACTACCCAAAGCTCATGACCATAGGTGAGGGAAGGAACGTAGATCAACCGGTAAACTGAGAGCTTTACCTTTCGGCTCAGCTCCCTCTTCACCACAACAGCAGAGTCTGCATCACTGCAGACACCACACCAATTCGCCTGTCGATCTTGCGCTCCATCCATCCCTAACTCGTGAACAAGATCCCGAGGTACATACTTAAACTCCTCCATATGGGGCAAGATGTCATCCCTTACCCAGAGATTTTACTCCACCCTTTTCTGTGCGAGAACCATGGACTCGGACTTGGAGGTGCTGATTTTCATCCCAGCCGCTTCACACTCTGCTGCAAACCGATCCAGTGAGAATAGAAGGATCACTGCTCAATGAAGCCAGCAGGACCACATCATCTGCAAAAAGCAGATTCCTGCAACCATCAGACCAGAACCCCTCAACACCGTGGCTGCGCATAGAAATTCTGTCCATAAAAGCAATAAATAGAATCGGTGACAAAGGGCATCCCTGCCAGAGCCCAATGCTCACTGGAAACGGTCCAACGTATTGATGGCAATGTGAACCAAACTCTGACACACAGGGTAAGAACAGCCTGAATGAGGTGGTCTGGTACCCTATATTCCCAGAGAACTCCCAGAGAACGGTTGAATGCCTTCTCCAAGTCCATAAAACACATGTAGACTGGTTGGACAAACTCCCATGCACCCTCAAGAACCCTGCTGAGAGTGTAGAATTTGTCCACAGTTCAACGACCAGAACGAAAACCACACTGTTCCTCCTGCGTCCGGGATTCAACTAGCCGGCGGATCCTCCTCTCCAGAACCCCTGAATAGACCTTACCCGGAAGGCCTGAGGAGTGTGATCCCACGTTAGTTGGAACACACCCTCCTCATTAGAAGACATGTAGGTGGGGTTGAGCAGCACACCATCCCCACCATACACGGTGTTGATTGTGCACTGTGCACAAGTCATTCTCCATGCCTTCTCCGAACTCATTCCCATGTCCGTGTTTTTGCATTGGCGACCAAAGTTTCAGATGGCTTGGCCTGGCGGTACTTGTCAGCTGCCTCCAGAGTCCCATGGGCCAAAAAGGCCCAACAGGACTCCTTCTTCAGCTTGATGGCATCTTTTACCACTTGTGTCCACCAACTGGTTCTGGTAGTACCGCCACAACAGGCACGGACCATCTTACGGCCACAGCTCCGATCAGCCGTCTCGACAATGGAGGCACAGAATATGGCCCTTTCCAACTAAATGTCCGCTGCCTCCCTCGAAACATGTTTGAAGCACTCCCGGAGGTGGGAGTTGAATCTCCTTCTGACAAGGGACTCTGCGAGTGAACTTCACGAGCCTCGTACAATGCCCACACATGGTACGTCCCCAGTGAGTAAACTATACAACAGCTTTACATGAAACACACCTAGCATACACGAGTTGCATGCCGAAATCACAATCTAAAAGCTACCAATGGAGAGCGAGCAGCAAGCACATGGGTGTCACAAATCACTTGCTCCCTAAGTATACACTTGCAACCCCTCTGATACCCTACTTCCTCTTTGTGCTGGCCACGGCCAACAAATTTCCAAAAAATTGCGGAGCCCGTGCGTATGGTAACATGTACTGTACGTCGGGATGTAACACCTGCTTGAAGTCCCCCAGCAGAACAAGGGAATGCCCCAAGGGAGCACTCTCCAGTACTCCCTCTTGGGACTCCAAAAAGGGCAGGTATTCTGAACTGCTGTTTGGCGCATAACACTAACACTCGTTCACCGGGTTAAACTCCAACGTACAGGCCACGAGCCGGGGCACAACAAGAATTGCCACCCTTGCCCGTCGCCTCTCACTGCTGACATTGCCGAATGGAATAAAGTCCAGCCCCTCTCGAGAGGACCAGTTCCAGAGCCCTTGCTGTGTGTTGAGGTGAGTCCGACTATATCTAGCTGGAACTTCTCCACCTCGCGCACCAGCTCAGGGTCCTTCTCCATGAGAGAGGTGACATTACACATACCAAGAACTAGCTTCTGCGGCCAAGGATCGGACCGCCAAGGTCCCCGCTTTCGGCTGCCACCCAGCTCACTCTGCACCCGACCCCTTTGGCCCCTCCCATGAATGGTGAGCTCATCAGAAAGGAGACCCATGTTATCTCTTTGGGCTGTCCCCGGCCGGGCCCGGCCACCAGACACTCGTCATCATGCCTCACCTCCAGGCCTGGCTCGAGAGGGGGGCCCCGGTGACCAACATCCATGCGAGGGAAAACTCAGTCCAATGATTTTTATCTTCATGGGGTCTGCTGAGCTACTCTGTGTCTGGTCCCTTACCGAGGACCTGTTTATCATGGGTGACTCTACCAGGGCATCAAAGCCCCCGTCAACTTAGCTCCTAGGATCCTCGGGACACACAAACTCCTCCACCACAATAAGGTTGGCGTTCAGGGAGGAGTAAAATGTAGGACATTCTTGATGGAAACTTTCTAGCTTATTTATCCACACAATGGATTGTGGGAGTAGAGAGGTGGAAGATGAGAATAGGGAGAGCAGTGACGGCATCAGTAAAGTGTCAGGTTGTCAATAATAATGAGTTAACAGTTTTAACTAATTTATTGAATTAATTGCGTTGACTTTTTAACATATTGAATGCATGAGCATCATGACAAATCACACCTCTCCGCATGGCCCTATGGATGGATTTTTATTAGAGAAACAATGATTGAACACGAAACAAACAAAATAAAGCAAAACAAAAAATTGAATGAAAAAAGTAAAGCGTTTCAGTTTCACTGAAGCTCAAGTACCATGCCAATGCTAAGCATACGTTCGTTAGGGCTGTGAGTTCAACATTTGGCTTGCGGCAGACCACGCTGAATGGCCACAGGCCAATAAGTAAGGCTACCTCAGATAAACTGACAGACACAATTCTCAAATGGATTGCAAAGGACTGTGGACCCAATTGCATTGTTGAGGACATGGGTCTCGCGGACATGTTGAAAGTGGTGTCCCTAAACGCATCCTACAAGCCAATGCCAAGAGCCACAGTAATGGCCAAAATCCACAAGCTCTCTGACACAGAAAAGTAAAAAAAGGGAAGAGGTTTTGGCTCAAGCGAGATAAGTCTCCCTGACAGGAAACCACTGGACGTCAGTGAGTAACAAAAACTACCTGGGAGTAACTGCACATCACGTCACTGACATATGGGGACAGAAGTCCTTTCCACTAACTATAATAACTTAATGCACTGCGTTTGAATTTTTTTGTAAATACCTGTAACTCCAGCCTATAACCTAAATCAGAGAACTGTAGCATGTACAAAAGAGACATGTCATGTCATGCTATGCTATGCTATGCTGTTTTATGTTATGTTATGTTATGTTATGTTATGACTTTTGCTTGACTTTGAATGTTCATTTCATTCATTCATTACTGTCATTTATCTTTCTGTAATACAATACAGTGAAAATGGGTATATTTCAGACATAGTTGCAAATAATGATTAATTCATCAGTCTATTTCAGTTTAATGTTGTTTTCAATAAATTACTTTTTCAAAATGCTTTTTGTCTCACTCCCCCTTCTTGTTTTTGCATATTGGAGCTCTACTTAAAACCTCATTAAGATCCAAATGTGCAAAATGCAAATTCTAGCAACTTTTCAACTGGTCTTAAGATTTTGATCAGGAGTGTATCTTGCCCAAGGACACTTTGACAGGATCACGGGAGGACAGAGAATCAAACCTTCAGGTTGGGAGACAACCACTCTACCACTTGTATCAGATTCAATCAGTGTCAGATTGAACATAAAAAATAAAAAGTAACTAATTCATACTGGGCATATTACCAATTCTGTTTTGGGATTTTAATGGCTTAAATGTCAGCATGTTTACACACACCAGTTTGTTTGTTTTTTTATTTAAAAAGATCCAATAATAGAAAATAATGTAATAATACACACACACTTTTGGTCTTGAAGTGCACACACCAATTTCCTTAGCAAGACATCTTTGCAGAAAACTGGGAAATTTTTATGCATCAGCTTTACACCCTCAAACTCAGGCCATCACCGCTGTATCTGGCTCGGCTGTTCAAAGAGGACGCTGGGACCAGACGACATCTCTCCTCAGCAGAGGCAGCCCAACAGTTTTTGGCTGCATCCCAGAAATCCAGTACTTTGAGAGGAGGATTTAATAGTCTTTCTTGTTGCTTTGCAGACATAATTATTCAATGTTGTGTGAGGATGACCTCTTTTGTGCTACCTATCATTTTTTTTTTGTCTATTTTGTCTTTTCTTCTTCTTCGACACAGATTTAATTTTCCTCACTTTATTGGAGGGCAATTTTTTTAATTCTCTTGGTTTTGAAGCCCAGGATGGCCCAAAAGAAACTTGTGTTTTGGCAAAGTGAAAGTCTTTTTTTTCTTTCTTTCTTTCAATGTGAAGATAGTGTGGTGGGGTGGGAGTGTGATAGGATGGAACTCGTCTGGGAGAATTGTGTAAAGTATGGCAGGGGTAATGGGATTGTTTTGGGGGTAGCATGTTGCCTTGGGATGGACTGGTATAAATTGAACGCATGAACGTATTAAATAATATTTGTTTCAATTCATGAACGATACTGTAACTTTCAGGGTGTTTATTGTGCTCTCCAGGTAGTGCAGGCAGTGAAAAGTGTATAAAAATGTGGACAAATGTGCAAAAATGGCTTGAAAGTCAAATCTTGAATGCCACAATATATCTTTTGGATCTTTTAAGTCATTGCTAAACACTTTAGTGATGTGTTGCCTTATCTGGCGAAATAGTGCTACCTCTGCCACACAAAAAAAAACGTGTGTTGCTATGGAAACTGTGAATATGAGTGTGTGTCACAGTGAAGGGCTGTTGTGCAGGCAACAGGACTGTTGCACACTCCAGGCTTGTTAAAAGTTTCCTATACTTTTGGATCTTGATTCCGTGCCTTCCCACTTCCAATCAAAAGCGCTTGACATTTAGTCAAAGCTTCCATAAGACAAACACACTTCCCAACATGCTGATAAGAAATGTGCTGTTTGGGTTCTCCTGCAGATAATCTACCACTCTCAGCAAAATGGAATAATAATGAAAAGCTACCATGCTGATAGTGAAGTTGCCGTACAAGCTTGCATTGTTCTATTAGTGTTATCTAACACGACATTTATAATGTTACTGCCCCTATGAGAGGATCTCATCTTGACATGGTGTATGATGACCTTAAAGTTAATTAGCTATGGTATTAGAAGCATGTTCTTGCAAACAGATCTAATCTCTGTGACTACAGTGGCGATGTACTCATTGCAAATCCTACCGATGAAACCTTCAGTGTTGCCAAGATTTGCTAGCCACTTGCAATCAAGCCACCAGGGACATTAAAAAAGAATGAGCAAAAGTATAAATATACAGTGGTGTGAAAAAGTCTTAAAGATTTCTTGTTTTTTTTGCATGTTTGTCACACTTAAATGTTTCAGATCATCAAACAAATTTAAATATCAGTCAATGACAACACAAATGAACACAAAAAAACAGTTTTTAAATGAAGCTTTTTATAATTAAGGGAGAAAAAAATCCGAACCTACATGGCCCTGTGTGAAATAGTGATCACTCCCCTTGTTAAAACATAACTGTGATTACACAAAATCACCCCAAGAACGCAGCAACAACTCATCCAAGAGGTCACAAAAGACCCCACGACATCCAAAGAACTGCAGGCCTCAGTTGCCTCAGTTAAGGTCAGTGTTCATGATTCCACCATAAGAAAGACACTGGGCAAAAACTACCTGAATGGCAGAGTTCCAGGAACGAAAACCACTGCTGAACAAAAAGAACATTAAGGCGTATCTCAATTTTTCAAGAAAACTTCATGATCCCCAAGATCTTTGGGAAAATACTCTGTTGTCTGACAAGACAAACGTTGAACTTTCTGGAAGGTGTGTGTCCCATTACATCTGGCATAAAAGTTACATTGCATTTCAGAAAAAGAAAATCACACCAACAGTAAAATATGGTGGTGGAAGTGTGATGGTCTGGGGCTGTTTCGCTGCTTCTGGACCTGGAAGCCTTGTGTGATAAATGCAACCATGAATTATGCTGTCTACCAAAAATCCTGAAGGAGAATGTCCGGCCATCTGTTCTTGACCTCAAGCTGAAAGGAACTTGGAAAATGATCCAAAACACACCAGCAAGCTCACCTCTAAATGGCTGAAAAAAAACAAAATGAAGACTTTGGAGTGGCCTCGTCAATGTCCTGACCTGAATCTTATTGAGATGCTGTGGCATGACCTTAAAAAGGCGGTTCATGCTGGAAAACGCTCCAATGTGGCTGAATTACAATAATTATGCACAGGTAAGTGGGCCAAAATTCCTCCACAGTGGTGTAAGAGACTCATAGCAAGTTATCGCAAACGCTTGATTGCAGTTGTTGCTGCTAAGGGTGGCCCAACCAGTTATTAGGTTTAGGGGGCAATCACTTTTTCACATAGGGCCATGTCGGCCATGTTTGGATTTTTTTTCTCCCTTAAAAATCCATTACGGATAATGCATTTTTGCGGAGTATGAGCATGAAACGAGTACAGCTCGTCATAATCGTGATGAAGGAAAATCCTCATTGGCTAACTGCTTATGTATTCAGTCTTCATGCTCTGTGATTGGCCAGTCACACACAGCGACCGCCCCTCCCGATGCAGACTCCCTGAGAGCCAGAGAGAGGAGTATGCGGTGCATTTGACAAGACAGAGTTGAAAACGGCTTGTTCAAGACTCAAGATTCAAGAGTTTTATTGTCATATGCACAGTAAAACAGGTAGTTATACTATGCAATGAAATTCTTATTCTGTTCATTCTCCCAAAAAAGAAAGAAAACACAAGAAAATGAATAAGAACAGAAGAAACATTAATACCAATAAATTAAGCAACAACACGTGTCACGTTGGTCACTGCCTCCACTCCGTACTCCGTAATAATGTGGGAAAAAATCATGCCCCAATTAGATTGAGGAAGGGGGAAAAAATCGTTTGGATTATTAGTTGTTTTCTTCTTTACCACTACTAGTAGCCTTCTGTCATAAAAAAGCCAAATACAGTCAAACCTGTCTATAGCAGCCACTAAAGGGAGATGGCAAAAGTGGTCGCTATAGAAAGGTGGCCGTTATAGACAGGTTGGTGGCCATTTTGAATGTTGACCAGTAAAGGGCACTGTGGGACTGCGGATAAAAGTTGTAAAGAACTACTACTGTAGGTAAATAAACCACTGTTAATAAAGCGATTAAAGTGCATCGGCGACGTGAGTCTCTCCTTCCCCACAACAAGCGGCATCACAGTATTGACCAGTGCACATTGTCTCACACCAGGAATTAAACGGTGTCACTGTCTGCAACAAGCTCCAAAGAAGACGGCTTTTTTTTTATGTCGAACAACTGAGTTTGTGTGGATCTTGTGAATGATTGTGACTGAGCTAGGACTCAGTAATTAAAGTCTACACACGACGGCTTCATTGCTTAAAAAACTAAACTTTTTCGTGCATGAAGCTTCTGCTTGAGTCGGTATTTTGGCCGTTATATGCGGTCAGATATTGACCAAGGGATACAAAATGGGTGGCCGCTGGCTGCGTTAGATAGGTGACCGCTATACACAGGGTCTATAAAACGTAAATTTTCTGCGGGGGATTTTTCAGTGGCCGTTATAGGCAGGTGGCAGTTCTATACAGGTGGCCGCTAAGACAGGTTTGACTGTACAAAGTAAATGACATGAGGAGTTAATCCTTTCAAGCTGAGCAGAAGCATTGATTCACATCATGCATAACGGTGTTCTGCCTTTGGCTTTTTGTGCAACCTAAGAAGCATATTCATCCTGAAACTTGCCAGTTAAAATACCTCAGAGGTTTCACTGTAGCCCATGTACTCTTGCTATATGAAAAATGAGGTTATTCATGTGCCGGAGAACGAAGCTCACAGTAAGGATATATACTATGTGCCTGCATATATCAGTCAATATTTATCTGCTTAAGTGGATCCGCACCACTTTCCCAAAACAGAGACTGACCCAAAGACCCTCGAATGTCAGTGCGTATTTGCATTATCAACCTCAGTTTACCCAAGAGAAGCTCACATGTCCTTGGAGAGGTTGCGTTTCAGCCAAGCCCTGTCGTGAAACACAATCTTTGCAAGGCTGAGCCATGAAATGTGCTGTCTGTGTGAAACCTTCGCTCATGAAATATTAATGGAGGAATCGAGTGGGTTACATCCAGCTGAGACACATTGCACATTGTGTAATGTTGTTTTTCTAAAAACAATGAATGGATCTAACTAACATTAAATCCTTCTCGTTTCCAAGGAACTCGAAAGCGGCATGCTCTGATAAATAAGAAAAAAAAACGTTCATTTTTAGTTGCATTTTATTTATTATGAAAACTCCTGCTTCCCTCTAGTGCAGGGGTCTCAAACACAATTTACCTGGGGACCGCCGGAGGTAGAGTCTGAGTGAGGCTGGGCCGCATCAAGTATTGGGAGCAGGGCTGGGAATCTCGGGGTATCTCACGATATGACACGCTATACATGGCTCACAATAACAATATGTTGATACAGTAATAGGGTGAATCAAATAAATAAATAAATAAATATTTTCACAGTTTATATTTTGCTGCATTCAGCTGGGATAGGCTCCAGCTTACCCGTGACCCTAATGAAGACAAGCAGTATAGAAAATGGGTGGAATTTTTTTACCATATTTTTTCAGTGACTCACTCAATCTTAGTTCAGTGTAGGCTTATGGGTGCATCCCACGAGTAACATTGGCTTGTAGAACGCCGTATTACAGTAATCTTTGAAGACAAGTCACGGGCCGCAAAATGTGACTCGGCGTGCCGCAAATGGCCCACGGGCCACAAGTTTGAGACCCCTGCTCTAGTGCTTTGAAATAAATGACAATATAGTGTTGAAAACAGACAAAAGAGGTATTTGAATATGAGTTTTGCAGTCTACAATCCGTCACGTTATTGATGTGATATTGTGAGATGCAAGGTCAGAGATTTGTCTCCTCTATTTATACGTTTGTATTTTTGTCAGGTCTTTATAGAGTGGGTGACTAAAGACACCGGCAGATTGACAAGCTGCAGCCTCAAGCCGCAGGAAAGATATGATTTATCCCTGTTATTAACTTATGCAATTCCCCCCATACTTTTTTTTTTTTACTAAATTCATCCCCTTTTTGCTGTAACATTTTTTTCCACCAGTGCCATTTCACAATGTACCCTTTTTTGATCTATCAAAAGGAGTAGTGTGAGGATGGATATGAATCTTGTGTGACCATATGTGTTAATATAAAAGCTGCTGTGGTGTGATCTTGCATATGCTTTAGCATCGTCAGTGTGTAGCTTGTATAGCAGTATAGATTTACTATCCAAAAAAATGAATCAACAAAGCCATTATTGTCAAAAAAGCTACAACACAAGTGCATATACTTTACAGTGACCATGTCTACATTCACATTGTGTTCACATTGTGTCACTGTTTAGTGTGAGCACTATTGTTTTCTAGCACTGTGTTAACCCTCTTGGGCATGGAATTCACCAGACGATTTTAATAAGTTGCAATCGTCCAGTATATGCTCATGTACCGCTTAGATAAATAACCAATGGTAACATATTTTCTGTTAGAGTTTATAATTAAGTAAGTGAAGGTCTACTGTTGTCAGTCTGCTTAAATATTTGAATACATTAAATCTATAACATCCACTGATCACTCTGAAAAGATAAACGTGACAGATGCACTTGGTTTTGCAGTTATTAGCACTAACCGGAGTGATAAAAAAAAAAAAAAAACTCGCCAAAACCATGAAGCTGAAACTGCTCAATGAAACAATCCCAGATGCTGCCATGAAAGAAGAAAGAACATCAGTGTATTTATTTTTATGCTGCAGGTCAACTAGCTCTGTTTGTTTCTGACTACTGGCTGCTAGAGCATGCTCTGAGTGATGCTACCAGCAAGAAACATCCATTGCTGCCATGACCAGTCAGAGTCCCTATGAAAATAACTCAGATTTTATTATTTGTGTTAGTATATGTCTCTTTTCTTCTGTGCTTTTCCTTAGTCCACACACGAACACAGGTTGCTGAAATCTTTGAATTTCTCCCCTAAGTGTACATTATTTGCAACCTAAAACTACATTAAATGATAGTAATCAAAACACATATCCGAAGCCTCCTTTAAACTACGAAGTCATCTGAGTCGAATTGCAGTGCAGTCCCTTCTAAATTTTCCTTTTCTGAAATGACCCAGTTGGAGGCTGCTATTACATTCAACTATGAGAATGAGAAAAGTGCAAAACCAAAAAAAAAACACACCCAAAATCAACCGCAAAGAAAACATGTCCTTGACATAGTTCTTCTGATAAATAGTCCAATCCCTCAATGGGAAACTAGTGTTTTTCTAATCACTATCCAGCAAGATGCACAAAAAGCTCCCTCAGCTGAGTGTTTTAGTAACAGCAGAGAAACCAGGCTAATTGCTGTGCACCTTGCTTGTTACTCAGAGCCGGAGGACACACACGGTTGAACATTAGCATGGAGTCTCCTGCATGGAAGTTCACCACAGGAGACGCTGCCAGATGAGATAAGGTTCACAGGAGGAGCTTTCTCCAAAATCCATAAATGTGTATCAAAATAAGATAGGAGCTACTGTATATCTTATATGCATCAGCATTCTGATTCCCGACACAGCAGCAAGGAAACAATCCTTCATTCTCAATCTCCTTTTGGTGTGTTGTTGCGTGGAGGGGAGCAGTGTGAAGTGCATCATTCTTCAAGCCTGAATCAGGATACAGACATGGATAAAATTGTTGATACCTTTCTGTGAAAGAATGAAAAACCCACAACAGTCACTTAAAGAACTCAAAAACTGACTAAAGTTATGCAGTAGAACGCCGGTAAGCATCCGCCCCGGTTAGCATGTTTTTTCGATTAATGTAGAAAATTTGCGACATAATTTTGCTCCGGTTTGTGTACATTTTCCATTTAACATATAATATGGCACACATTTTGTCATGCTGTAGTTCACAATGCCTGTCTGACAAAGGACTTCTTCCAAAGGAATAATGTCACTCATTTGCACCCTCCTGTGTGTTCCCGTGATCTAAATCCAATTGAGAGCATTTGGGGATGGATGGCCTTGAAGATGATAAAAATGGGCATCAGAAGCCATCTTCACCACCTGGAGCAACATCCCCCCATAGTCCTACTCATGAGTGAATACTTTATTGAAAAATGTATTTCTATTTTAGGGTTTTTATTTATTTATTTTTTTAGCTATGGTCTTAAACTTTTAATAATAAATTGCTTACTTAAAAATGTTTTTGTCGCACTCCCATTTCTCCTTTTTGCATTTTGAATCTCTCCTCAAAACCTCCTTAATATCCAACAGTGCAAACACTATTGGATCTTAAACATTTTTTGGCTTCTGGAACAGAACAATTGGATTTACATTTTTTTTATAGGAAAATTTTTTGTGGTTAACATCGGTTTCATTTCCAATCAGACCTGCTGGCATGGATTAATGGCGTTAACCACGACCAACTCCAGAGAAGGAAGATGGCATTTGGTTTTCTAGAGAGATAGAGCTGGGTGTCATCCGCAAAACAATGGGAATGGATGTTGTATTTATGGAAGGTATTGCTGAGAGTGAGACGGTAGATGATGAAAAGAAGGGGTCCTAGGACAGAGTGTTGAAGAACACCTGGCATTATTTTTCCCAATAGCTAATTCTGTCGCAATGATCAGATCAACTATTGGAACTTGCTGTAGTGCCATGAATTTGGTGCGTCTGACTCCTGGATGGCAGGGCAGATTGGACGAATGTCGCCATCACAGTACTTCCAACCTTAGTTCAGCTGGCACAAACAGATTGCAATCCGGACATCCCTCTGGTAGCTCCACGCTGGCCGCTGCCTCAGACACCTTCCTCTCCATCTCCCACTGGAGAGCCCCCAATACTCTGGCTACATGCACGAGAGACTCCGAGGTCTTGTCCACCTCCGCTGGGCCAAAAATCGTGGACAGGGTGTCAGGTTTCACGTTACGTAACCCGGGTCTGTAGGTTATGGAGAAATTTAAACATGTCAGAAACAGGGACCAATGGGAATTAAGTCTCTGGGCAGTCCTGATCTAGGCAAGGTCATTTATGGTCTGTTACCACCACAAATGCCTCCGCTCCCTCAGCGCTAGAACGATGAACCTATTGCCCACATCATAGTTACCCTCTGCAGTGGTGAGGCGACGCAAGAAGAATGCACACAGGTGGAGCCTCTGGTTGATAGGAAGGCTCGCACACCTGTATCCGACGCATCAGCCTCAACAAAAAATTACAAGGATGGATCAGGATGAGTGCGGATGCAGTGGTAAACAAAAACCTTCAGATTAACAAAGGCTGCCTCGGCGTCTGGGGACCACACAAACAGCCTCTTAGTGGATGTTAGCCTTGTTAGAGGTTCCGCATTGCAACTGAAATTACAACGAAACCTTCTGTAGAAATTGGCAAACCCCAGGAACCTCTGCAAAGGTTTTCGACCACCGCCTAGATCATGGTATGATCGGCTCGAAGCTTTCCCTTCTCCACGACCGAGACGTACGCTGAGTGAAATTTTTCTACTTCAAGCAGGAGCTGCAACACCAGCTCAACATGGCAGACATGTTCCTGTAAATTACAAGAAAAAAATTAGAATATCATCGAGGTAGACAAAGCAGATTTGATTCAACATGTCTCTGAAGACGTTGTTGATGAGGCTCTGGAATACTGCTAGCGCGTTAGTCAACCCGCAAGGCATGACAAGATATTCGAAGTGCCCCAGCGGCGTATTGAATGCTGTCTTCAACTCGTCCCCATCCCTTATACGTACCAAGTGGTATGCGTTACGTAAAACCATCTTAATGAAGACCTTTGCAGAATGTAAAACAGAAAAGGCTGAATCCATCCGGGGCAACGGGTGACGGTTCCTGACCATGATTTAATTTAGTCTCCGTTAGTCGATGCATGGATGGAACGACTTGTCCTTCTTTTCTACAAAGAAGAACCCCACCCCTAAGAGTGATGAAGAGTGACGAAGAATAAGCCCCGCCCCCGAAAAGCGGAAATATAATCCTTTTAATGGCTGTAGTTTGGGACCGGAAACGTTATACAGCCTAGCATTAAGTAATGGCGCATTAGGCAAGAGCTTCATCGCGCAGTCATAGGGTCGATGCGGTGGCAGAGTCTGCACCCGAACTTTGATAAATACCTGGCATAGGTCGTTATATTCTGTCGGAACGTTAGCTCAATCTTCTCCATGAGTATTTCGGCTATCGAGACCTCAGGTACCGCTGACTGAAGGCAATTGGAGTGACAAAAGCTACTCCAGTTAACAATACGTGTTTTACACCAATCAACCTCAGGATTATGTAATTTGAGACACGTTAATCCCAGAACAACGGGTGTGGACTGTGGCGGAATAATAAAAAACCTGATGGACTCGTGGTTGTTAAAATAAATGTAGCGCCAATAACTCAGTCTTGTGCGTGACTACCGCCAGAAGGCGTCTATCCAGGAAAATGCAGCTCCTTGGGACCCTATAGTTTAACTTTAGTCAAACCATTCCTAGCAACAAACACGGAGTCCATAAATTCCATAAAGAATCGATCAAAGCAGTAATATGGACCTTCCTACCCCCCACAGCAATAGGCCCCATGATCTGGAGTCTCTAGTCCTTGTTAACGACTGGTGCTTGATCAGCATACTCACAAGGGGAAGAGGTGGGTCCTTGGGGCTGAGTCAATCCAGTGTCGATACCTGGGAGTTCTTGATACGTCGTCGGGTGGTGATCCAGGTTGGCGAATCGGACGAACAGGACATTTGGTGATCTGGTGGTGCTGTCCGCCGCAGTGAAGGCAAAGGCAAAAACGACAGCGGCACAATCTTTCCACGGAGGCTGAGCGCCGTATGGGCACCTAGATGGGTCCGGCCGCTGGCTCGAAGGGAGTGACATCCATGTAGCTGTTGTTCCCGTCGCATGGCGTTTAAGCCGCTTTCGGCTGAGTGCTTGACGTCGTGATGACAGGTCTTTCCTCCTCGGCGTTTCCATGGTCGCGTTCTCGCAGCCGATTGTCCAAGCGGATAGCGAGGTCGATGAGTCTGTCCATAGATGTAGTATCTCGTACTGCTAACTTATCCTTGATGCGAACGTTGAGGGATTTACGAGAAATACCCCGCAGGGTGACCTCGTCGTACCCACTCTCAGCCGCAAGAACCCTAAAATCAATTGAGAAGGCCGCTACCAAGTGCCCCTTCTGTCTGATATCAAGAAGTCGACTTCCCGCTTCTCTTCCCCTAATGCAGGGGTCTCAAACTCGCGTCCCGCCGGCCATTTGCGGCCCACCAAATCGTATCTTGCGGCCCGTGACTGGACATCAAAGAGTAGTATAACTGCAGCCCGCAACATCCGGGCAAGCTCAGTGTTACCTACATACTTACAGGGGCAAGTAAACACCAACACTGAACTAACAATGGTGTTATCACATGGATCGGGGGAGGGGTGGCCCTTTAGCGTTATTGTGAGCCATGTATTGTGAATTGTATCGTATCGTGAGGTACCCTGAGATTCCCAGCCCTACTCCCAATACTTGATGCGGCCCAGCCTTACCCAGACTCTACCTCCAGTGGCCCCCAGTGAAATTGAGTTTGAGACCACTGCCCTAATGGGATGATCAAAAACTTTTGTCATCTCTGATCGTTATACCGCTACAGAGGAACTTGTGGTCGGTTTAGTCTTACTAACAGCAACAGCCCAAGCAGCAGCTTTGACCGTGAGGAGGCTGCCGTTCAAACATGAGCAAGCACCGTTGAAGGAACCGCAATGCAGCTTCTCCCTCGATGCACAGAGAAGACTACTTTACTGTATTTTTCTGTTTTTTCTTTCACCTTATATTTGGTCCAAAATGCTGATACTATGTGGGAATGCATAAACGTTAGATTTGATGACCTTATTGAGTGCTAATGTGCATATGGTGCACCACTCTGAAAAAAACAAGTCCAGGCTCGAACTGGCGGATGGTGGCTTATTCATTTTTATTATTGTCTTCATGTGTATCATTTGTTCTTTTTTGTTTTATTTAATTAGAAAGTATTTTTACTGATTAACTGAAAGACTTTTTAAAGTTTCTGCCATACTCCATTCTCTTTTTCTTAACTTTCTGAGCTTTTACCTGCAAAAACTAATTAATTTGACTGTTCCAAGGTTGTGGTAAGAGAAATAAATGTCAACACAAGTTAATACCAGCACTTTTTCATACAAGGCCAAGAGCTTATACTCAACGTCTTTGCTACAGGGAATGGTTTATCCAGATTGTGAAAGGAAATGGTGATTACACAGAAGGCAGCAATGAGCACTTAACATGTGTAAAAAGTTGTGCTACAGGTTTTCATAGGCCGAACGTAGTCACAAATTCAAGTTGATGTTGTAATGCATTCAAGATAATGTACAGTAACCTACTTCAAATCTGAAGTAGTTCATGAAGTTCTATGAGGTGATCATTGTCTGAAAGCTTCTTATGGCTCACTCTAGATAAAACTAAGTGGAGGAGCGGAGGCCTTGCACGCTGTATGCTAGGAAACGTTGGTGATGCTGCAGAGACATGACTGGAAGCCCTTCTATAGTTTGTTAGGAATGTTGTCAGAGCCACACTTGTTTTTCTCAACTAGGCAGACAGTCAGTTACACTTACAGCAATTTTAGTTTTGTTTTAGGAGTAGGTGGATCAATCCCCAAATGAACATAGATACCTGGGGCATGAATGTTAATGATGTATGCATTAGTCATCACAAAGCTGTGGTGATGTTTGGCAACGTCATGGGTGGGGGGTGAGTTTCATACTTTCTTGGGGTCGTTAGGTGGCCACCCTCCTTCATTGATGTTTTGATGATAAGCCCACAGAGGATGAGCTAGGCAGTGAGATCTCGCCGCCGGACCGGGCTGTCGCTCAACCTCCCCCCTTCCCTCCCATAGCACATTTTTGAGGTAAGGGCAGGAAGCCCCAAACTTCATTGGGGTTGTCAGGTGGGCACCCTCCTTCATAGGTGTTTCGATGATAGGGCCACGACAACTCCAGAGAGCTCATCGGCAACACCTGGCATCCCAGGTGTGCCCCCCTCTACTTTCAACCCTTCTGTGGCCCTGATGTTACTTTGTAGCCCAGGAGATGTCTCGCCTCTTCACCCTCCTGAGGGGGCCTTGATGATTTGGCGTTGGGCTTGGCCTCAAGTTCCCAGATCATTGAGCAGCTTGATGGTAGCCTTGCCCACAAAACCTCTGCAGCGGACTTCTACGGGGCAAACCTTGGCTTTCCAATCTTGTTTTTCAGCATTGGTTGCCAGCTTGGTGTACTTGAGGGTCTTCTAATGCCTCCTCCACAGCATCCTCCCAAGGAACAGTGATGTCAACTCTGTGAACTCTATGAAGTGTGGAGGACCAGAGCACGAGGTCAGGTCTGAGGTTTGTTGTGGCAATCTCAAATGGAAAACAGAGCTTTGGTTCAGGTCTGCCACCAACTTCAAGTCGTGTGCTCCTTTGAGCTGGCTGTTGTTCGATGTTGTGTGGGCTTTAGTTGGTGTTATACTTTCTCTGATGAACACTGTTTCAGATCCTGAATGGAGTGGTGGAGGAGGCACAGCATTGATCTTTGTGCATCTGGTCTCCACAGTAGCTGCAAGGCACTTGAGGACATGGTTGTGTCACCAGGTGTAGCGGCCGTGTAACAGGCTTGTCTTGCATCTAACCAGAATGTTTTTCAGGTTGGCTGGAGATGGACAAAGGGAGCATGTTGGATCTTCCCCACACCATTGGTTGAGGTAGAGGGGGTAGGCAAGGCGTGGCCTGTAGTATGAAGCCCTTGTGAAATGTGAAATGCTTCCAGTCCCTCCAAGAGAACTTTCTCTTCTGAATTCCCTCCCATCTCATCCACTGTACTTTGCACATCTTGCTGCCTGTTCCTGCTGCCGCACCTCTCCGACGACTTTCTAGTCCACTGGTAGTGTCCTTCCTAAGCTGGTCCACTTGTTCTGTGTCCCTGAGAGTCCTGTACTCTACTCTTCTATTGTCACATATAGCTGTACGTCAAGGAAGTAGGATATCATGAGGCTGGTGACTGATTCTGGGACATTGAAAAAGTTGTCCAGAGGAGGTTGTGAGGAACTAACCCGAAGGCATTGGCGATTTCAGGAACACAAAATGGAGGTCTTTTCCATCTCTTTTGGCAGCTTGGATTTGATGCCATATAATACTTGTATGCTCCAAGCAACCAGAGAAGCTGGGAATCCCTGCCTTCTGCACCGTGGTGTCAATGTAGTGGTTGTTGTCCAGGTAGACAGCTAGCCTGTGAGCCACAACATTGAAGAACATTTTTCCTTTCCTGGTTTGGCAAAACTGGCTGATTTCGGACGAGTCCTTTTCCTTGGGGATTATGATACCTCCTGCCCTCCGCCACACAGTTGGAATTGTTTGTTCTGCCACACCACTGTCTTCAGCCTAAAAAAATACGTAGTAGCTCTGGTTTTTGTACAGCCGGTATAGGACTCCATTGGGAAGAAGCAGCTCTTGCCCAACGTACAATTTCTCCACTTCGCTCCACTTGGGAGAGCTAATATCCATCTCATGTTGTGCAGGATGTATCATGGCATGTAAGGTGAAAGAACTGTCAGTTTGCACCGCTGGTTATCTCTGGCTCTTGAATTTGCCGCTTTTGCCCTTTGTAAAAAGGTTCTTCACAAACTTGAAAGGATCTTTGAAAAAGTTTGATATCGCCATCTCCTTCATTTTGCGTCTCCTTCTCAGATTCTCTGCTCTCCTCAAAGCTGAAAGAAGGTTCTTGACTTCTACCTGGAGCAAGTCAATTCCCACGTTCTCCTCCTCGGGAGCATACCTAAAATGTTTTTTAAGCTGTCTTCTTCCTTTGACTAGCCGGTCTATCTCCTGCTGCCAGACTTCAGTGCATGGATGATGTGTTCTTCCTCTTCTCTGCAGTTCCAAAGTGTTCAGCACCATAGTTGCAGATCATGTCTCCCATTCTCTCCAGCTTCTTATCTGCAGCTCCTCTAAGTTGTCCTACGAGATTGTTGATGTCTGTTATAGTGTCTTTTTTTATCACAGGATTTCGGCCACTTCATTTATGGTTTTCGCCCATGGATCTTGTTCTCAGTTACAGGCTGTGGACGGCTGGGCACCTCACTGCCTGGCTCCTCTTCTTCCTCTCAAACAGGGGGATTGATGTCCTGCAGACTGTGGTTTTGCTCCTGCTGCTGAACTTCACTTGACTTTCTTGACTTGTAAGTCAAGGTCCCCGTTGTTCTACCACCAAGGACTTTTTCAAGCCTAGGTGTCTTCTCAAGCCTGCATGAGATGTTGCTTTAGTCCATCCACGTCTGCAACTCTAGAGCTTAATTCCCAGAGTAGGGTATAGTAGGGAATATATCATTGCCCAATTCCAGTTGTTTGTGGTCTGGGAAGCAAAAGGTTTGTAATTCCAGATCTTCCTGCCCTGCAAACCTTTGTGTTATATTGTATAATATGAATGTCCCTGAATACTGATAAATGGATACCTAATTCCATAAATATAATGTAATGTACTATACTACTCTCTATTGGAACTTTTAGGGGTGGAAGATTGCTCTCTTTGCTCCCTGGGGGGATGGGTCCCTAATCGATCATAAACAAAATAAGCGATGTGTCCTCTTTCACAAGCTTCTTTCCGTTTAGGTAAAAGTTTTCTATTTTTTTGTCTCACAGCCTCTGAAAAGTCCTTTTGAATAGAGACTCTTGGAGCTGTATTTATCAGTGCTTTTCTACTCTCAACAAAAATATATAGCCATGCAAGTACTGCAGTGTTTTCAGCTTCCAGAAGTGTGTACAGATACTTGCAATATGCGGCCGTGCATTACCATGCTGCAACATGAGGCAATGCTTGTGGATGAACTTGGGCTCTCGTCACAGTATTTCTGTGCATTCAAAATGCCATCAATAAAATGCACCTGTGTTGTGGATGGAGTGACCCATGGTGGCAGTGGGGTCATTGTATGGACAGGCACGTATGTTATAGGCAACAAACACAGGTGCATTTTGCAGTATTGATGGCATTTTGAAGAAGCAAGCAGAGTTTGGGATGCTCTGGATCGGCATATTATATTTTTGCTGACTGTAACTGCCAACACTGTTAAGTACCAAGATAACTGTGACAGTTACAAGGTCACTGACATGATTGATCAACTTTGCTTAAATATGGTATATATTGTTTGTAATTATGTTCAACGTTGTTCATTTTATGAAAGCAAACGATAAATTTAAAAAATCGTTCATGGTGGAAGCCATGAAGAACTCCAGTCGCAGAAAAGGGGTGTTTCCCAAGTGACGCGCAGTCGGCCTTCGCAGCAAAAGCAGAGTAAACAAACACTTGTTGAGGTAGATCGTCGACTTTCTTCAGTATATTTTTCATCAAAATAGTAGCCATGCCAAATTGCTGTGTTGCTGCTGACTGTTCAGTTTCCGAGTAATACTGTAAGTTTGTTTTATTTTCCAAAAGACGAAGGTTTAAGACTACAATCCACGAAGCAAATACAGAGAATGTGTGACTGACAAATGGACACTCACCTTATGCTTTGTTCTTTGCAATGTTCATTTCACTGTAAACTGCTATGAAGGAACACCTTTACAAGAAGCATTTGTCTTGAAAGCACGGTACAAACGCATTTTGGATGCTAGGATGATATTCCTGATGCTATGCTACACAGGAAACAGGAGAAGAAGAACAACGGCAAATTTTCCACAGAACAGAGTAAGTCATGTCTTATAGTCATGGAAAAATGATTAGACCACCCTTGTTTCTTCAGTTTATTGATCCATTTTTATGCATGGTACAACTAAAGGTACATTTGTTTGGATGATGATGATAACAAATACAGCTCATAGTTTAATTTAAGAGCTGATAACTAACAACTTCAATGGTTTTCTTGTTAATAACCAAAATCACTTAAATTGTTACATGAATAGCTATTGCATTATACTGCCAAAAAATTTAACTCGTATTACCTATTTTTGTTGTCATTGTTATATATGTCCAAACAAAGGTACCTTTAGTTTTATCAGGCATTAAGATGAACAAAAAAATGAAGAAACAAGGGTGGTATAATAATTCTTTCCATGACTGTATTTACATATTGTATTCTAAACATTATGCCACCATTGCGACAAGCATTCAAAGCATACATGTTATAAAACATGTTTTCACAGCAATATGTTGAAGGAGACAAAAGATTGTCTCTAGCTTCCCTCGCTCGTCTGTCTGCACCGCCCAATGTTTTCTGCTTCCTGAATGGCTCTACACCATTGTCAATCAAGCTAATTTGTGCCGCCCTGCTGTGTCTCCTGTGTCATTGCTAGCTTGCTTTCTTGCTAGCTTGTAAATTAACCTTCTGTTCGAATGAAGAGGACTGCAACAGAAGAAGTACTGCAGCAATATGTTTTAACAAAGATACAAAAAGCTACAGTACAGCGGAACGGCGCCAGGACGAAAAGGCACGGTTGCAGGATTGAAATACACATGAGCTACTTAATAATTTCTTGTGTCCGACCTGTAGATTGATCATTCAAATAAAATTGGACATTTTTGAGTGTTTAAACAAGAGAGAAATGTGAGAAAATGGGATTGCCAGTTTGATAAAAGTGTATAAAGTGTATGGTGAGGGGTTTTCCAGCCTTAAAAAATATATAATTGTTAAAAAAAAAATGAAGTTGACTACTTAGCGGATTTCACTTATTGCGGGCTATTTTGGAAACCGATAATCGAGGGAACACTGTAGTTGTAGCTCATCAGTCATGCATATGTGTCGTTCCTGCACGAAATGCTGAGCCAACTTAATCAGCCTTTTGCTACATCACCCAGCACTCCAAGACCATTCAAAAGTTGTAATCCCCGTATGGAAAAGTAAAATGCAACAAAATGCCATTCTGAACTTTCTTGCAAAATGATCTGAGCGAGGACACCAACGACAAGAGGACAGCGAGGCTAAAACAGGGAGGTTTTTAAACCTTGCAATAATGCTTGATAAGATTTATACATTTGTTGATGAATTTTGTTATATTCTTAGTTCTATTTTACATTTTCTATTTTTATAACTGTAGTTACAGTGCTGGTTGTAAGCTGTTTATTAGAGGTTGCTGCTTTGCAATAAATGTCACAGTTTGTAAAACTGGTTTGTAAAACAGTTTGTAAAACTTGTTAAAAAAGGTGTTGTGAGGTAGGCTATATAACACTGAAATAATGCAGAAATGCATTCACCTTACTTTATGATAGAAAACATTTAGTGTGAACTATTTAATTATCTCATCTGCCTATGTCACAGCCAGCAAGCAGTGAAGAGGGATGACGTAATGAGAATCAAGTGGTGTCCCATTTCTTAGTGGCTTCTTCCCCTTGGCCCTGGGTTTTAAGGGATAGCTGAAGGGGTAAGACGAAGGGGAAAGGCTAAGGGATAGAATTAGGATTCAGCCAAAAGCACATGTAGCTTACAACACTAGAGAATGCACATAACACGAGACAATGCATATAACATTAGTCAGTGTTTGAATTATTACGTTAATTTGACAGTGAATATCTGCATTCTTCAAATATTTTTTAATTGAAAAAGATATATTCACTTCAGTAGCCAGCAACACTTGGTGGCTTCAGTTCCAACTGATGCAGAAAAGGGGAGCACAAAAAAACCTAACATTTGTCTCACTCATTGAAAGACAAATTCACAAAGATATTGGACATAGTTTTGACAATTTTTAAATCAAAACGATGTGAGTGTAACCCTTGAAATTAACTACTGTCTAAAAAAAATACAATGTTCCTTGTTTATGTCTTAAAAAACAAATGTGCACAAAAAAAAAACCTCGAGAGGCATCTTGGTTAAGTCATGTTTCCTCAGCCTGGACATATTCCCTAATTATGAGCTGTCCCCTCTGGCAGACACATAGGCTCTGTGAGCAATGAAGCTGTGACATTTGAAAATGAGGGGAGGCAGGACAAGTAAGGCTTACAGTGAGATTACCTTCTTATGGACCATCCTAACTTGAATGATGGGATGGACTGCTGGGTTCAAATTTAGGAAATAATACACTTAATTCATGCCACGTGTTTCTCTTTTTCTTTTTTAAATGTCACATAAAATGGGGGATTATTTTTTTGCCATAGGGCATTGGGGTGAAAGATTTTTGCCTCATGTGGTTAAAGGGCTGACATCCATTCAACCCAAGGGTGCGACTGCTAAATGTCACAATTTCTTGGTAATGTTAAGATTAAACCTTCATATTTGCAATGACATGACTTTGAAAACAAAACAGATGCATTCCTTCAGCCTAATGACAAACTCTTCCGCAAGATCACCTTCTACTGTATATGAAGATAATATCTGCAGACAAAAACAGGACCAATCTATCAGGCCATCTTGAGTCTGTATTAGAAAACAACACCCATCCTTTGCTTTCCTCCTCAGTGGCATTAATAGCTGCAGAGCTGGCTGATTGATAATTATCCTTATCTCCAACTGTCTCCTGTTACGGGGAAACAAATAAGGCGAGTGGGGCGCTGGCAGGCAGAGGTCAATGGGAGGACTTCTACATTTCATGCAGCACGCAGTGAGAGATAGAGTCAGCATCTCCGACCCCTAGGTGAGATCTGAACGGGATGATAAAAGCAACTGACGGAGAGAAAATTGGCAGATAATTACAAAGGCTAGAGGGGCACATTTTGTTCCCCCCATCTCTTTCTCTTTGTCATATAACATACATTTATCACCACCTCTCAACAACACCAACAACACACACATCCACACATAATGCAAAGCCTTCTTAACTGACGTGAGAGTCGATCCTGTTGCACCAGTGTGCCTGCTGAGTTGAATTGAGAAGGATTTGACACTACATGTACACAGTAATTAGTAGATATTTGACATATTTTTGAAAATCCAGACAGTGTCAATTAGGACACGGCATGTACGTATTTGTTTGTGTAAGATAACTTTTGTACTCCTGATCTGCTGCACATAAAATAGTGAAAATTTGTCAAAACATCCATCCCTACTGTGTTGTCTTTGCTATTAATTTTCTGACAAATACACCACTCAAAGTAGAGTACTCAGTAGATCTTTTATATTTCCTTTTGTGTGAGAATTTTTGTCAGGCATGTCGCCTTGCCCTTTTTTTGCACTATTGTGCCCATTTTTCCAAGCCGTGTGCTTCGCCTTCAGTTGCCTTTTCTCTTCTCTGCCTTCTGGATGAAATAAAGACTCCAGTTTTGGAACCTTTTTGGGTTCCGCCTTCACTGAACATAACACGATTGTTTGAAAAACATGGCCACCATCAAGCAAAACATGTTTACAGGTGCACGGACTTAACAACTAATTCCCCACAAGTCATTGTGGATATTACATGTATGCTAGCATGTCTTCCGAAGTATTTTCAGCACAACCCATAGGGGGCACCACAAATATCATTGGGGTATCCTAATTCGTTCACATGACTGTAGATAGACGTTCTACAAACTTTTGCTCAATTTCCTGCTAAATTCTGTGACTATGTTGACCTTCTAAGTGGTGTTTGCTGGTGCTCCAGTAATGCGTGGTTGAATGTCAAATATCATAACCTTTGAAGGTAATTATCACGTGTGCAGGAATATGCACTGTATCTTGCACACTAATGATAGTCTAAGTTTAGAGTGACTTATGGTTGCAGAACAGTAAGGGAGCATTCTTTCACCTCATTTTTCTGGGTTGGATTGAGATGCTGATAAGGCCCTTGATAGGTTGTTTACTGAAAAAGTCTCTTTGACTAAATCAATTGGTGCAATATTTCCAAAACAAATAAATGCAGTGAACAAAAGGGTTTTCTATATTTGTTTGCTTCACACATCCTTATTGTATAAAATACTATGAACTATAAAATACAAGTGAAATGAAGTGGTGATTTTAGCACAATTTTGACACGCCCGCCCCCCCCCCCCCAACAAATTTTCTGAATCGCCACCATATTGGTTGTGACATCTGGCCCAGAACACATTCCAGGAACCAGACTCAAACAAACGCAGCCATGAACTCACAGTGATATATTCATAGCAATTACACAATAAAATTCACTGGTATTGTTGTGATGACAATGACATACAAAAAACCTGTTTTTTTTTACACTGACAGCTCAAAGCACACTGCAAAATACAATAGTACTGAGCATACAATAGTACTGAGTCCTTCCATGAAGCCCCATACTAGTATTCTTAAACTTTTACATGAGTATTGTTGTGAAGAAGAAACACTACTTTTACTCTGATATATTGAGTTACATTCCATTCGCTAAAAAAAACATGATCGCACAGGGAGAACATGCAAACTCCACACAAAGATGCCCAAACGAAGATACGAACGCAGATCGTCCAGATCTTCTGACTGTGTGCCCAGACAATTGTGGACAGTTAATCAGTATTTGAGTCGTATTTTCGCTGGATATCTATTTTCTTACTCTTACTCAAGTAATTATTTTGAGGATTACTTTTTACTTTTACTTGAGTCATATTATTGTAAAGTAACAGTCCTTTTACCTACAGTACAATTTTTGGCTACTCTCCACACCTCTGGTGATGAGTTCTACTGGCAGTGATAGCCACTGACAGCTATATGCTATACAATTGTCCCTTGAAGTTTGCCAAAATGCCGAAGCATGGCGTCTTTTGGAATTGTGAACAAGCTTACTCTGTCTCCTTGAGTGTTCCAGTAAAAGCCTTCAACACAATGAGCGCCCAAATTATAAAAAAATATATAACAAACAAAAGAAATTAATCCAGAACTGGACCGTAACCATTGACAAAGCATTGACGGGAACGCTAACTTCCGTGTGGTAACTTCTGGTGTAACTGTCATTTGCTCCTCCTCCAGTCTCCAGAAGAAGTGACCAAAGTGTAAAAATCAGTAAATAATTCAACATTTGAGCACACATCTAACACAGGAAATATGCTTTTCAATGTTATTTTTCACAGCGAAAATACCATTAACACGTGTTTTCGTGTCATGATCATGATCATAATCATGTGATACCCGCAACCCCTTGAGTGTGCTGGGGGCAGGCTGCACACTTGAACTTGCAAAGCACTTGAGCTGGAAAGAATATCGCTGAACTACAGTAAGTCGTGACTGAAGAACATCATACAATATGTGTGTGTGCTGTTCTTGTTCGGCTGTCTCACGCATAAACATGCAGCCACTGACGTTATCCCTTCAGAAGTGTTTGCTTTATCCCACACATTGTTTTGTGGTCTCACCCCTGGCTGATAAATTTGAAAGGACTAAGGTGGACACAAATAATGTCAATTAAGTTCTGTTTGCCGAGTTTATTCATCCACCTCAAAGCAAAAGATGTTTCTCCACATGGGTCTAGGTTCTTGTATTACTGTTCTGGTACCACAGTCAGGAGTCAGGTCTAGGTTTTTTGACTATTGTTCTGGTGGAACAGTTGGACATGACACTTTGTTTTTCACATCATGGCAAACTGAGATACCTTGACGGAGAAGTGACCTTGTAGGACTTAGTGGATTAACCCTACAACCTGGAACCTCCACCACATAAATAGTGTACAGACAAAATCATAGACAAAAAGTCGTGTCTCGTTATGGCTCGTTTTGGTTATGGATTTGAGAAAGAACGAAGGAAGGTGAACCCAAATGCAGCTAAAACAACAGCCAAGAGTGCAGGCAAAAAAAATTTCTTCATTCAAAAGATTGAAGAAAAACGCTAGAGGCAAAGTCAAAAAACGCAACAGAGAGCACTAGAGGGTTATACACAAAGGAGCTAACAAAACAATGACTGACGAGGAACCAAGGAGAAGTTAGTAAAGCCTTGTGGTTCAATACAGTACATATTGACTAATGGCAATGTGAGAAAGCTACAAGGGAAAGGAGTCTACTGAGTGGCAAGATACATGAGACGAGGATAAAACTAATGCGAAAAGGAGCACTAATAAGCTGTGGGATACCAACCATTTACGTGTCTAGGTTTAAGGTTATACCCATAAGTCACCCAAAGTCAGCTAGAATAGGCTCTAGCCCCTCCTTAACCCTAAACAAGGTAAGTAATAGAAAATTAGTGCATCTATCGAGCAGGCATTGAAACATGTGCTGCTATTCCACTGCATAGTATCGGAGCTCTGTACTGTTTAGCTCTACTCATTTCACGTCAGTTTTCCATTTCAGAATACTAGCATCGGGAACTGCAGAAAACACGCCACATTCAACACATCAGTTATAGAGAGACACTAACAAACAACAACAATGAAGGACAATTAGGATTTCCTGTATTTCCTGTGGCCGGTGGCCATGGTAAGGTAACGCATTTCATTCAAGAGGAGACTGAAGGCAGCAACAAAAGGGACCACTGCAGCAAAAAGGAGAATGTGGAGTTTATAATACTATGTTAAAAATGGCTGGGTTTCAACCATGTGACGACTTAGAGGCAGTTCCGGTGAGCAGACCGGGGGCAAGCACCGCCACATACACACTCAGTATGTTTGGACAATATTTTGGAGATTAAAGCGAGTAACGGTGCATTCCATTAAAATGATTTGCTCCAGTTGTGTGAGTGTACATGGTTTGATGCATGAAGACATGAAATATTTGAAAACAAGACGAACGAAAAGCAGGTAAAGCTTAGCTTCCGCTAATTGAAATAATGCTTCTGTCTATTTGCTTTCTCACAGCAAATCAGTCTGCATGAATACATTCTCGTATGTGTCATTTATTGTTTCGCTGCACTGTTCGGCAAAGTCTGAGCTCCTTAGCCAAGTTTCAGATGGATTTCATGCACTACTTCCGGGCTGCTAGAAGCTCCGGAATCCGCAGCATGAGTGCAGGCACATGCGTTAACAACACGATTGCTTCACAAATTCCAATACGGTTTGCAGACGTTTCCCCTCTTTTTTATGTTACTTTTCCATTTTGTTTTCTTGCAACACAGCAGCCTTTGTAATCTTGGCGGTATATTTATGGTGCTTAAGAAACATGAAAATGAAATAATACTAAATGAAAATAATTGACTAAATTAATACGATTTCATAGTACGAATACTATAAGTTGTACCGTGGTGTAAAAAAGTGTTTGCTCCCTTCCTGATTTTATTGCATGTTTGTCACACTTAAATGTTTCAGATCATCAAACAAATTTACATAATAGTCAATAACAACAAAATTAACACAAAATGCAGTTTTTGCCCCCCCCAAACCACCTTTAGCAGCAACAACTGCAATCAAGTGTTTGCGATAACTTGCAATGAGCCTCTTACAGCACTGTGGAGGAATTTTGTCCAACTCATCTTTGCAGAATTGTTGTAATTCAGCCACATTGGAAGGTTTTCCAGCATGAACAGCCGTCTAAAGTTTATGCCACAGCATCTCAATAGAATTCAGGTCAGGACTTTGACTAGGCCATTCCAAAGTCTTCCTTTTGTTTTTCTTCAACCATTTAGAGGTGGACTTGCTGGTGTGTTTTGGATCATTGCCCTGCTGCAGAACCCAAGTTCACTTCAGCTTGAGGTCACGAACAGGTAGCCGGACATTCTCCTTGAGGATTTTTTGGAAGTCAACAGATTTCATGATTCCATTAATCAAATGTCTTCCTGGTCCTGAAGCAGCAAAACGTCCCCAGACCATCACACTACCACCACCATATTTTACTGTTGGTATGATGTTCTTTTTCCGAATTGTGGATGCTTGGATGAGGCGTCGCTGCGCTCCTGGGGTAATTTTGGTTGGCTGGCCACTCCTGGGAAGGTTCACCAGTGTTTGCCATGTTTTTGCCATTTGTGGATAATGGCTCTGACTGTGGTTCGCTGGAGTCCCAAAGGGGGGGGGGGAATCACTTTTTCACCCAGGGCCGTGTAGGTTTAAATTTCTTTCTCCATATATGATAAAAACTTTCATTTAATACCTGCATTTTGTGTTCAGGTATGTTGCCATGGACTAATAGTAAAATTTGTTTCATGATCTGAAGCATTTAAGTGTGACAAAAGAAATTTGGAAGGGGGCAAACACTTTTCCACACCACCGTATATGTAGGTCAGTGCTTCTGACAGTGTTTTTAGGCCTGCAGAGAAGGCCTTGCTGACCCTGAGGAAGTTGCTATTAGATTTCACATGTTTATTTGGCAATTTGTTGCTCGGCTGTTTGGATTGTGTATTTGGATTGTGAGTTTATTTATACACAGTAATTTGATGGGACACTGTCCTAATGTTGCAACTGACTGGTAGTTACTTGGTGTCCTCAGGCAATATTGCTGGCTGGTATGCTGGGACTGCAGCTGCTGAATTTTGGTTATGTAATACTGTATATAATATCATACTTAACATTCCATGCTATTCCCCTTGATGAAACATTGTAAATGTCCTCATACTGGATTTAATTGAGGACCAAATTAATCCTATGGTTTAATTTATTTTTGAACAAGCATACAAGTTACATTGGAATACATCACATGGTACAATTCCCTGTTCCACAGGTCCAAAAAGGAGCACGAAGAAGCAAAGCTTATTTAATCCTACCCCCCATACTTTTCACATCAATTACAATACATTTGAACACTTCCTGTGTTTTAAATGTACTCTTTGCCAATTTGAATTACATAGGAAAATTATAGTATAGCAATCTGGTAAAATAGAAGTCAAGGTTTTTAGTCACTGTAAATAAATTATATAACAGTCCTAATAAATAATAATAATAATAATAATAATAATAATAATAATAATAATAATAAATACAGTGGTAAAAAGGAAAGATGTTTGCCCCCTTCCTGATTTTTTACTTTTTTGCATGTTTGTCACACTAAAATGTTTCAGATCATCAAACAAATATGAGTGAATGTTTTAAACTGAAACATTATTAAGGGAGAACAAAAAATCCAAACCGACATGGCCCTGTGTGAAAAAGTGATTACCCCTGTTAAAACATAACCAAGGTCTTAGAATTGTTTTTTTGTTTTTCAAACCCTTTTCCCGAAGATGCTGTCTGATGGTTATTGCGCTGCAGTCGGCACCAGTAAGGGCCTTAATGTGGGTTGAAGACCGCCCTGTGTCTTGATGGACAGCCAAATGGATCCTCTGGCTAAGCGCAGGTGTGATTTTTTTGGGTCTACCACTTTTTTGTTCCATAATGCTCAGGATCTTTTAAAAACTTAGAATGACTGATTTACTGCTCCCATCTCAGCAGCAATGGCACGCTGCGAGAGGCCTTGCTTATGCAACTCGACAATCCGACCACGTTCAAAAAGAGAAAGCTTCTTAGCTTTAGCCATCAGGAGGACATGACAGTGTGAATGCCTGACAGAAAATGAACATTTTGAGCAGATTTTGGCTTTTATAGCCTGTGGTCTTAAACTTTTGATCAGCTGATAAACAGCTTATTTCAGTGTAATTGTTGTTTTCAATAAATTACTTTTTCAAAATGTTTTTTGTCTCACTCCCCCTTCTTGTTTTTGCATATTGTAGCTCTACTTAAAACCTCATTAAGATCCAAATATGCAAAATGCAAATTCTAGCAATTTTTCAACTGGTCTTAAGATTTTGATCAGGAGTGTATGTACACAATATATACACCCAAAATATATACACCCAAAATCAAAATGAAATTCTAATAAAATATGTACACAATATCAAATAAAGTTTCCCAAGTAAAATACCAGATCTCGTTTGTGTGTTCTGAGTCTTTCTCTCACTCGCCAAAGCAACCTTTTTGTCACAATAAAGTGAGGAAAAATAAAGCACAATAATAACTCAAAGTGTCCAAATAGTACCACTATTTAGTTTCCCAGTTTAAACCCTGTTCAAACTTAATTTACCCAGTTGCAGGCCTGTGTCGTTGTTTGGGTACGGTGAGGCCTGCAAATCAAAATGGCCACTTCACTCAGGGAACAGCACAAAAATAATTAATGAATCCTTATGAGTCGTTAGGGATACCGAATAACGTGTGGATATGCAGTCTTCAGATGCTCTCTTTGATGTTATCAAGGCAGTGCAGGCATCACTCAGCAGGCCCAGCCCAGAAACATATCCAAAATACAGCAACGGCAGGGCAAGAACACAGTACAGCCAGAACAGCAGCACAGCAGAAACAGCAGGGCCCATCCACCAGGAAAGCATCATCTCCTTTTGCAGTTCACATAAGTTAATATCAGGACCACGGGTGGTCAACCTATGATGATACTTATTTGTTACTACTTAAAGATGTCTCGCTGTGCACTCTCCCGAAGATAACGTCTCTCTGCTTCTCGCTCCCGCTGTCTAACATGAACTTGCTCATAGTCCCGCCCCCAACATGTTGGATTGGCTGTCACATTTACAGAGACCTAATGACAATACAAACATGAAATGACTGACAGACTGCCACTAACAAGTTAGAATGACAACTAATACATGTATAGGCACAGAATCACAACTAAAATACATATAATCATCATCTTTCATAAGCCAGTCTGAATAAATGAGTTTTTAAAAGAGATTTAAAAACTGATAAATCTTTAATAGTTAGCACAGGTGGAAGGGAGTTCCAAAGTTTGGGGGCAAACGCAGCAAGAGAAGGCCTTCGCAGCAAGCGCGATCCCCCCATTTTTTTGTATTTCATCCCCGGGACTTCTAATGTTGTGTGTTGAGAACAGCGCAGGGCCCTGGAATGGTGACGGACAGTTAAAAACTCAGCCTTGTATGCTGGAGCAAGGCCATTAAGAAATAAAAGGACTTTAAAATCGATTCTAGACTGTACCGGGAGCCAATGGAGAAAACGAAGAACTGGAGTGATAAGGGCGTATTTTGGAGCATTAGTAAGGAGGCGAGCAGCTGCGTTTTGTACCAACTGGAGCCTGCGGAGGAGGGACTGATTTACTCCAGTGTAGAGGGCATTACAATAATCAAGCCTCGAGCTGATGAATGAGCATGAATCGCTTTTTCAAAATCTGTACTTTTGCCTGATCTCAATTTTGCCAGAAAACATTTTGATGATTCCCAAGACCTTTGGGAAAACAGTCTGTGGTCTGACAAGACAAAAGTTAAACTTGTTCGAAGGTGTGTGTCCCATTACATCTGGCGTAAAAGTAATGCCATATTGCAGAAAAGGGACATCATACTGACAGTAAAATATGATGGTGGTAGTGTGATGGTCAGCGGCTGTTTTGATGCTTGAGAACCTGGATAACTTGCTGTGATAAATGGAACCATGAATTCTGATGTCTACGAAAAAATCCTGTAGGAGAATGTCCGGCCATCTGTTCGTGACCTCAAGCTGAAACCAATCTGGGTTCTGCAGCAGGACAATGATCCAAAACACACCAGCAAGTCCACCTCTGAATGGCTGAAGAAAAACAAAATGAAGACTTTGGAGTGGCCTAATCAAAGTCCTGACCTGAATCCTATTGAGATGCTGTGGCATGACCTTAAAAAGGCTGTTCATGCTGGAAAACCCTCCAATGTCGCTGAATTACAACAAGTCTGCAAAGGGGTGTGGGCCAAAATTCCTTCACAGCTATGCAAGAGACTAATAATTTCAGCTGTTTCAAAATGTACTAGATCAGCACATTTTAATAATTGTGATTTTAGGAATAAATGTCAGCGAGTGAAGTATACTTTTTCAGTTATTTCCCCATCTCCACACAATAAGTTAGTTATGGTAACACCAGAGAACAATAGAGTGGATGGAGTGGTTTTAGGTCCAGAACAAATTTTGTAAAGTATTTCTTGCCACTTTATCTTTTATATTTTCAATGTCAGATTTCCAGCTCATATTGTCATCTATTATTAGCAAGCCACAAACTTGGTTGAACCCAAAAATGCCAACAAGCAGAGTGGTGTCAATTACTTGCACAACACACCACAGAGAAAAAGGTAACAACAAAAAACGTAACAACAAAAATCTATGGTGCAGGAATAACAGTCACAAAAAGAGCACCATGAAGGAAGGGGACCAAAAATAAAGACTACAAAACTCAACACGGGAAGGCTAACTGAGAGAAGCTACGGAACTGGCAGGAAGGCTATTATTCAAGACAGCATATCAACCGTATCAATAAAAGATGAAGCTGGCCGACAGGAATGCGTCTGGAAGGATGAAGATGTCTTGTGGCGTGAGTCCATGAAGGTCAATCAAACAACGCCTTCCTGCTGCCACAGGTGTGAATATAAAGAGGTAGCTCTGATAAGGAACACCTGTGGCTCGTTCGGTAGCTCCACCCATCAAGGTGGCCCAGGGTCTGGAATGAGGAAAACATAAACAAATGAGGAGAAACCAAACCCAAAACAAACACAGAAACCAATAAGTTGCTCACCTGTAGCACAGTTGTACAATTGTACTGCAGAGCGTGACAATTATGACCCTAATTTTGTTCACCCTGTCAATATCCATGCCATTGATTTGTATTTGAGCATAAGTATCCTTTCTGCTATTACTAAAAGCATTATTTTGGTTTTACTTAGGTTCAGGGATAATCTGTTTTTATCAAACCAGCTTTTAGTGAAGTCAGTTCATCTGTGACATTCTCTATCAGCTCTTGTGTGCTTTCTCCAAATAAAATCCCATTCATAGTAATGCCTGATACAACTAAAGGTACCTTTGTTTGGACAATTATAACAATGACAACAAAAATAGCTCATAAGAGTTAAATTTTTTGGCACTACAATGCTATAGCTATTCATGTAAGAATTTAAGTGATTTTGATTATTATCAAGAAAACCATGGAAGTTACTAGATATCAGCGCTCAAATTAAACTCTTATGAGCTATTTTTGTGATCATCATTATACAGTATTTGTACAAAAAAATGTACCTTTAGTTGTACCAGGCATGGATCAATAAACTGAAGAAACAAGGGTGGTCTAATAATTTTTTCCATGACTGTAAACTGCAGCTGCGTACTTTCTGCGGGTTATGGCGTTGGTAATTTCCTCTGTAATTTTGATTAGTGCCTTGGAAGTTGAAACATTAGCTCTGATCCGTATTGGCTGTCCACAAGTAATTGATTCTTATTTACAAATGTTTCCAACCTGTTGTTGAATAGCGTTTCAATGATTTGGGAAAATTGTGGTAATAAGATGGTCAGGCTTTTGTAAATTGATGTTTGTCTCTGTTTTTGAAAATTGGTACTACTTTAGCTGTTTTCTTTTTTTTTTTTTAATATACCAGTCTGAAATGATAAGTTACTGATGTACGTCAGTGGTTCTATTGTGGGACTTTTTTTCGCACCTTTTTCATATTTTCCTTTTTCTTCCAAGACCTGTACAATTAACTGCAAACAAAGGCTCTTGTGAGCCACACTTTGTTTTAACAACAAAGCTTAAATAACTTGCCAGTGGCATCAAATTATGCAAATACAGACAATCAAATGCATTCATATCCTTATGCAGATCTGTGTAAGACATTAACAATATACTTTTTGGATCAGTTGGTCACTTTTTCGCTCAATACATTGATGAAGAACATTATATTACATTATTACAACATTATTATATATAGTGTTTAGCATGTTGGCCACACAGTCAGGAGATAGGTAAGATCTGGGTTCCATTGGGCATCTCTGTGTGGAGTTTGCATGTTCTCCCCGTGCGTGAGTTTTCGTCGGGTACTCCGGTTTCCTCCCACATTCTAAAATCATGCATGTTAGGTTAACTGGTGACTGTAAATTGTCCATAGGTATGAATGTGAGTGTGAATGATTGTCTGTCTATATGTGCCCTGCGACTGACTGGTGACCAGTCGACCGAAGTCAGCTGGTATAGGCTCCAGCATACCTGCCACCCAAGTGAGGATAAGCGGCATAGAAAATTGATGGATGGATTATAACAAATTGCAACAAATTCTACACACATTCTACATCACATGATCGCAGACCATAAACATTCCAACAGAAGTGATTTTGCTTCTGTTTTCATTGTTACATCGATTGTACTTGAATGCACAGGCTGCAAGGCAAGGCAAAGCACCTGATACATAATTCAACACGAACACACAAATGACACTGAGTGTGTGACACTGATCTATTTCTTTGATGGATAGCTTTGTTGACAAAAATTCAGAAGCACCAGTATGGCCCGCATGATAGGTGGCTTGCTTAGCCTAAGAGTACAGCCTTGATTGTCCTAACAACACACACCTTCTTTATTGACAGCCAACATATTGGATTCCATGCTGGAGCAATCAGACCCACACTTCAGCACAGGAGCACTGCAAGACACGACCAGGAGCCAGCATAATTAACATTTATTGATACATGACTGCTGTAAGCCTGTTTGCACAGTGAATTAAACCAGCTCATTACAGACTTAATAGTGAATCGGGGAGATAAATAATAGATGCCAGTCCATTCACTGGCACTTGAGCATGCATCAGGAGAGCCGTTTAGGGCGAGCCTCCACCACTAATTTCCACTATTTCTGACTTCCCTTTGACCCATATGACGTCATTTACGTCCTCCCTTGAAACCAAAACTCAATCCGATCAAGTGCTCTCCATTGGAGTCGATCAACAATTTTAATGACTGCATTTGTGGAATATGACAAATTTCAAAAACAAAGATATAAACAGACATATTTCAATATAGTGTAATTATTGTTAGGCTGGATGATATTTAAAAAAACAGGTCATTACATACTAAACCTCTGCTCCTCCAAGGAACACTGGCGTAGACTTTGAAAGTGTAAATGAAAATACATTTCTCAGGGTCGTAATAGATAATGATATGAACTAGAAATCTCACATTACAAATATTCAACATAAAATGGTAAGAAATACCTCAATACTTGAATAAAGCTAAATTAGTTCTAGAGCAAACATAACTCCATACTCTCTCCTGCTGTCTAGTATTACCATATCTAAGTTATTGTGTGTTGCGTGTTGCGTGTCTCTTAGCCACACTGTTTCCAGAATATGTTTGTCTCTAGAGATTTTTTTTCTTATCACATTTCAGCTTTTCTGTGTTGGCATGTCAGTGTAATCTTCCCATGGTCTTCAGAATTAGTAGTACTAAAACCTCTAAACTCTATTAGCAATGGAGCTGTTTCTGTGACCAACCAGATTTCAGCTTTGCCACACAGGGCCAGCTAGCAGGCCCACAATAACGTCAGCCTTTTTCCGTCATCAACAAGCTGTTGTGCATGTTGTCAGTCCTGGGTGCATCTGGTACCTGCTGGCACCGTGTTGGTGACCCGATTTAGACCATACATACACCCATAATAGAGACCCTGATATGATGTTCGGAGTGTCTGTGAATGCATCTCGTGGTCTGTCTGGTGACAACGAGGAAGTGTCGTTGCACTGACGAATGGACCTGAGACGTTTATTTAGTTTGTTTAGATTTGGAAATACATATATGGTGTTTGAATTGTACTGCTGTTGATGTGTTCAGGTCAGAATAAAGTTATAAAGGAGTGACAGACTTTGTGGGTAGCTACACTGTGCTGCTGTCTGTCATCATAACAGAGAGCAGTGGCTTGCCATGATGCGTATGCGTTAAATAGGCTAAAAAAATGTATGTTGACAGCCCTATTAAAAACTATTACGTCTTACAGATCACTCATACACATTACACATATAGCTGAATAAATAATAAACAATAAATAGAGCAACTTCTGATCAATCCATGTCAATTTCAGACATAAAACAACGTACAGATTTAAGCCCCATCCATTTCTGGTTACACCACGCCCACCTCCGGTTTATGCCCTGCCTATTCTGAGTACAGATACGGATACAGATCATTTAGATGGGTGAACAAATACAGATACAGATAGTGGTATACTCGCTCATCTCTCGTGCTGTCATCCAATGGCACCAAGCCAAAAGAGGCGCTTTCTGACGACGCCTTTTCTAAAGCAGATTGGCGCGCTTACGATGGTCAGGTGACCACGGACAGTACCAAATTGGCCGCTGTCTATTAATATATATGTCCAGAAAGTATTTCATGTGTCACAGTAGGGTCATTATATTTATTGGACTTATTCTTGTAAATATTGATGTCGGGTGAAGTATGTTTAAAACAAATCATACAAAAATACTAAAATACACATTTTTCAGATCTACTGGTATGCCCTTTTTGCAATGTGTCAGAATTTTTTGGACGTAAAAATAAAACAAAACTCACCACCACCAGTATCGCCTGAGCCATCTTTTTTTTTTTTTTTGTACAGTTTTGAGTGAACCCGTGACAGTTGGCCAACCCCAAAGCTAGCTAGCTTGTCTCAGCCCGGTAAAGGGATTGTTCGCCATTTCCACACCAGTGTTTACAAGTGGTACACCTGGCTTACAGCCTTTAAGGAGCATACTCTCTTAAGTTCTTATGTTTTTCTTGTGTTATTAGATAAATATTGATTCTGAAGTGCTCCAGATGTAGTATAGAGGTTTGGAGTTGTCTGACGCTTGTTACACTTGGCCAAGTGTCAACATATAGGCAGCTTTCACTGGTATTCGGCAGTAGAAGTTATGTAATGTTCAAAGTTACTAGCAGAATGCAACTTAGGCGTATTGGTGACCATGTATTTGAAGATAAAGGGTTTTATGTTTTTGTAATAATGGTGTCCAACCCCAATATGCAAAATGTCTCTCTCTCTCTCTGTTATGCCACACCTTGTAATATTGTGTTTTTGTATACACTACTGATAAAAATTGTAAGACCAGTTGAAAAAGTGCAAGAAATTACATTATGCACTGGTAGATGTAGATGTAGATGTCCTAAGCAGAAAGAAAGACAAAAGAATAAATGGACAAGCATTTGTTTGAGTAAGCAATTTATTGCAACCAGCCATTAAACTGCAATAGGCTGTTCATCAGCTGATCAAAAGCTGAAAACCATAGTTTAAAAAAATCCCTGACACGCCCCAAGAGTAGATTGTTTAGGGCATGCTTGATGGCAGTGTTTCCAGGAGGTTAGTGGGAATATTGCTTCAGGTGATGAAGATGGTTTCACAAGGGGCATCCACTGTCTGGAACTGATGTCCATTTTCCTAAACCTCTTTTGCCATCCATCCCGAAATGTTCTGAGTTGTATTTAGATCAGGGAAACACACAGGATGGTCCAAAAGAGTGATGTTATTCCTCTGAAAGAAGCTCTTTGTCAGCGTTGTTTCTGAAAACCCAGTCATTACCACACAGACGAGGGCCTTTAGTCATGAGGGATACGCACTGCAACATCTCTGCATGGCCAGATGCTACTGCACAACCTGAACCGCTATTGTTCCATTGAAGGAAAAAGCACTCCAGATCATGATGGCGCCCCCCTCCACTGCATCTCAGGTGGATTCTCCTTGGCATACCAGTAACATTGGAGGCCATCAAAACCATCAAGGCTACATTTTTTTCTCATCAGAGAATAAAACTTTAATCCACCTTTAAATGTCCCACATTTGTTGCTCTGCAAATGCCAATGGGGCAATTTCATGACGTTGAATCAAATGAGGCCTTTGAAGACTTTTTGTTCTTGAAACCTTTCTCCCACAGATGCCATCTGACGGTTAGCGAACTGCACTCAGCAACAATAACAACCTGGTACCGTGGCTTTTAAAGGCTGTGGTCTTAAACATTTGAAAAGCTAATGAACAACCTATTTCAAATTGATGGTTGTTTCCAATAAAAATTGCAAACTAAATTTTTTTTTTCTCACTTCCATTTCTTCGTTCTGCATTTTGAATTGCTACTTTAAGATCCAAGAGTGTATAATGTAAATTCTTGCAATTTTTCAACAGGTCTTAAAATTTTAATCAGGAGTGTGTGTTATTGATTGTTTGTATAACTGCAACGTGATGGTGGTGGTATTAAGAGGCGGATTAAGTCTTTTAACTCCCCATTGAAGGCCCATTTACCAAACATATGACGGTATTTTTTTTCTTTAAAAAAGTCTGAAAAAGGTAGGTCGTGTTATATTCAAGGTTGAGAGATTTATACATGCAAAGCAACAGGTGGAGCCAAACGACTTCATCTTCATGCAAATCATAGTTTTTCTTCTTGTCACTCGCACACAACAGTGGCCAAAGCAAAGCGATCTGCTGGAAAAAGTCTCAAACGTCGGATCGGCCAAGTTAGCAAACAAATGTTACAGGCATTGCCTGGGACAGCTATGTACTGGGGAACTTATGTGACATTTGGCCTTCGGCATGTGCAGGCGGTGGTGTAAGAAAGGCGGAAGTGTGAGCGCCACATACTGGAGAAGGGCTGGACGTGTGAGTTCAACAACTGTTGAGCAGCTAAGAAATATGATATCATATAATGTTTGTATAGTAATTTACCATTATTTCACTGATACTGAAACAATTTTCACATCGTATTCATCCACAACGACTGTATGTACAGTAAATGAGATAATAGCGTGCTCTTGTGTTTTATTTTATTTAGAGTATAGTCAGAGTTATACAAATAAAGATATTCTGTTGAGTCACTACAGTTTATGAAAATTGGATGAATTTCTGTACTCCAGCCATCTCTTTGACAACATTCAGTTACTCAGTTGTGAGAAACATACTATCACTGTCCTTGTTATGTCATAAATCACATCATGAAGGTTTGCTTGTTCTGGTGTGTCAAAGCACCAGTGAGGGTCCACTGGTATGAAAGCATTGTGTCCAACACCAACACAGCCTTAGTTGACACTGAGGTAGGCTCTTGTCAAGCCACGATCCAAATATGAATAAACTCAAAATTTTGCACATTTTTAGTTAAAAGTGAGTTGTTGAATGTGTGCCCTTTAGCTGGATATGACACAAGAAAGTGGCAAAAGACTGTATTTGAAAAAAATTGTTTCCAGGTGTTTCAGGTCTCTGCTCTCTCCCACTGTGTATGACAATGGCATACACAGTATATTTTACAAGCTTTTTGTGAAATCTAAGATGATGAATACAGTATGGAGTATAAATATAACCTGCATGTCCATTTTGGTTTGAGTCATGTCATGAAATCGGTTCTTTACTTTAAGGTGCTCATGACACCAAAACACATGTTAATCTTATTATTTTCTCACTGAAAAATACATTGAAAGGCATCTTTCCTATGTTAGGTGAGTGCTCGAACATCTTTTTCCGTAGTTTTTAGCAGAATGCAGACGTGACGTCACACCCGGGATGCCCCCTCCATTGTTTCAATTGTTTTCATCTTCCATCCATCCATCCATCCAACCATCTTCTTCCTCTTCTCTGAGGTCGGGTTGTGGGGGCAGCAGCCTAAGCAGGGATGCCCAGACTTCCTTCTCACCAGCTACTTTGTCCGGCTCCTCCTGGCGGATCCCGAGGCGTTCCCAGGTTAGTGGAGAGACTTAGTCTCTCCAACGGGGCCTACTACCGAGTCGGACATGCCCTGAACACCTCCCTAGGGAGGCGTCCTGGAGGTATGCTGACCAGATGCCCGATGCCACGTCATCTGGCTCCTCTCAATGCCGAGGAGCAGCGGTCGTACTCCAAGCTTCTCCCGGATGACAGTGCTTCTCACCATATCTCTAAGGGAGAGCCAAGCCGCCCTACGGAGAAAACTAATTTCGGACGCTTTTACCCACAATTTTGTTCTTTCAGTCACTACCCAAAGCTCATGACCATAGGTGAGGGGAGGAACGTAGATCAACCAGTAAATTGAGAGCTTTGCCTTTTGGCTCAGCTCCCTTTTTACCACAAAGGACCGATGCAGCCTTCGCATCACTGCAGACGCCGCACCAATCTGCCTGTCGATCTTCCCTCATTCGTGAACAAGACCCTGAGGTACTTAAACTCCTCCACTTGGGGTAGGATCTCATCCCCAACCATTCCACCCTTTTCCAAGCTTCTCCCGGATGACAGTGCTTCTCACCATATCGCTAAGGGAGAGCCCAGCCGCCCTACTGAGAAAACTAATTTTGGACGCTTTTACCCACGATCTTGTTCTTTCAGTCACTACCCAGAGCTCATGACCATAGGTGAGGGGAGGAACGTAGATCAACCAGTAAATTGAGAGCTTTGCCTTTTGGCTCAGCTCCCTTTTTACCACAAAGGACCGATGCAGCCTTCGCATCACTGCAGACGCCGCACCAATCCGCCTGTCGATCTTCCCTCATTTGTGAACAAGACCCTGAGGTACTTAAACTCCTCCACTTGGGGTAGGGTCTCATCCCCGACCATTCCACCCTTTTCCGAGCTTGAACCATGGACTCAGACTTAGAGGTTCTGATTCTCATCCTAGCCGCTTCACACATGGCTGAGAACTGATTCAGTGAGAGTTGAAGGTCACGGCTCGATGAAGCCAGCAGGACCACATCATCTGCAAAAAGCAGAAACCTAATCCTGCAGCCTCCAAACCGAAACCCCTCAATGCCCTGGTTGTGCGTAGAAACTGTCCATAAAGGTAAGGAAAAGAATCAGTGACAAAGGGCAGCCCTGGCGGAGTCCAACCCTCACTGGAAACGGGTCCAACTTATTGCCGGCTTGTTTCTTTCATTGCCTTATTAATGACATCCTGTGTGACATTATTAGCCGTTTTGTGTTTCTTTACCTGGATGACATTTTTTCTCCCTCCATTTTGTGACACCGTCAACACGTCCGATTGGTTCTCCAAAGACTCTTGGCGAATCGGTAATTCGTGAAGCCCCAGAAGTGTACTTTTCAAGTGTACTCTGTGTCATTTCTGGGGTCTATTGTGGAGAAGGGTCAACTTAGACCTGACCCTGGCAAGGTTCAGGCAGTGCGTGATTGGCTCACTCCTATATCAAGGAAGATGTTACAGAGGTTCCTGGGGTTTGCCAATTTTTACCGTTGTTTTCTACAGAACTTTAGTAAGGTGGCAGAACCTCTGAATAAGCTTACATCTTCCAAGGTACCCTTTTTGTGGTCTCCAGAGGCAGGCCAGGCCTTCCAACGCCTCAAATCGTTGTTTACTTCCGCACAGGTGTTGGTACACCCTAATCCTTCTCTCCTTTTTTTGTTGAGATCGCCGCGTCCAACTTGGGGGTTAGGGCCGCGCTCCACTGCTGATCAGAAACTGCACCCCTCCTCCTTTTTCTCTTGAAGCCTATGGAGGAAAATTATGACATCGACAATCGGGAGCTCCTGGCGGTGGTACTGGCCCTACATGAATGGAGACATTGGTTGGAGGGCGCCATGCAGCCATTTACCATCTACACAGACCACTGCAACTTGTCCTACATCTGCTCCGCCCACCGCTAGGTTTGACTTTTGCATCACCTTTCTACTGGGGCCACTCAATGGGAAGCCTGATGCCTTGTTGAGAATGTTTCCCCAGTCCAGGATCCTGCGGGTCCTGCGATGGGAAGTGGAGAGTCCGCCAGGTGGAGTCCATTGACGGAGGGGGGGAGGATACTGTCACGCTCTGCTGTGACACGGGTATGATGATCTTGCTATTTTTGTTACCTTTGCTCGTTTGTTGTGCCTTTTACTGATTTTTTGTCTCTTACATAGATTCTGGCGACTCACGTCTTGGGCGGAGCTGCGGGACGTGCCACAGCAGCTCTTCATCAGAGTCATCAATGTAAGCTCGCCTGTAGCGAATGGATGACACTCAGCTATTCCTCATCGAAGCCACGCTTCAATTCCTCATGATTATGTCCATGCTAGTTTGCTGATGGCCTACCAGGGTGCCATTCAGTCTGCTAGCTCGCGCCTGCGCTGCACGTCCTGTAGCTCCATCAAGCCGGTAATTTGTTAGCCTTAGTCTTTTCATGGTACCTTTTAGTTTGTTTTGCCGGCACCGTTGTTTTTTGTTCCTCATTCATATGTGCTGTTTTTTAGTGACTATTAAAAATTATTTAAGCACATACCTTTGTCTTCCTAGGATCATAAGTCCAGTGTAGACCACACCTTGTCACACTAAATCCCACATGATCAACTGAAAAAATATTCCTCCTGATTGCAGTCATAGCACATGATGGGAGTGGAATGCAGACGTTTCCGCCAAGGGACTGGTAACACCAGTAGATAAACTCGCTGTAGGCAGTGTACCTCTCCCAGCAGAAATTTCATGTTAAAGAAAGTTTTAATGACATATTATTTTGTTGTAAATTACATGCCTTGAAGTAAAATGTGATTGAGACTAACATCTTTTGCAGATTGAAATAACAAAACTAATAAAAAGCAAATTTACCTATTTCAGGTACTCTCAGGGCATTCAATCGATGGCAATGTGAACAGTCCAGTTCTGATTGATTGAATGCAATGTGACACACATGCAAAACAAAGAGATCAGGAAGGTGGCAAGCACCTTTTCACACCACTGTATGTGTAAACACCATATATTCATAAAAGTACCTAAAATATGCCTGTGAATACTCTGATTCATCTAGGTCATTGTATTCTCAGGGCATTCAATCAATGGCAACGTGAACAGTCCAGTTCTGATCGATTGAATGCCCCTATACTTATACTAATACATATATACTAATACTTTTCATGCTCAAACTCTGCAAAAATGCATTATCCGTAACGGATACTCATTTAAAACGACTTCCCGGCTCAACCGTAATATGGCCGCAGTCCCAGTTCTGTAAACTACTGACTGTTCTTGAGTACTTAGTTTTTGTAAGTTGTAAATATTTATTTTTCTAATACCCTGCTATCGTTTGACTTTGTTGTTGGATGTTTATGCAAACCTTTATTTGTAATGTTAGTCACAATCGGGAGTACGTGAATTAAAATAAAAAACAATTAACACCGAAAACTCACAGTTACGAGTGCGCCTGAACGCCTCACGGCACAAGGAGAACGGAGAAGAAAGCAGAAAGGAGATAGAGCATGAAGTTGTTCATTGCTCTGTGTGCTATACATGAACACATAATTGAGTTTGATGATTATTTTGTGCATTGAGAGTGTTTAATCTTGAAGATTTCATTTATATTGGTGCCCCTGCAGGCCACAGGGGTGAAAACCTGTCACTGTGAGTGGCAATTCCCCAAAAATGAGGCGTTATCGTTGGTTGTATGTATTTTTGTACTTTGGATACTGCTTTATCATGATTTTTTAACTTTCCTCTTCAATTTGGTCAATTAATATGCAGACATAAACCATACCCATTGTGAGTGGACATAAAAATGGAAGCTCAAATTCAACCCCTTCATACAGAAGAATGCCAACATTAGACTGGGATAAAAGATATCAAAATGTGACAAGGCAAAATACAATTTTTACCCAGAATTACTATAATATTAATTTACTAAGTAATTATGTTCAATATTTCAAGTTAATTAAGATAAATAGATGTATGCTTTTTAAGTGTGCATGAGTAGGGGGTACATGGTTTCAGGTCAAATGCGTGAAGGGGCATGGAGCTGTAAAAACTTTGGGAACCACTGCCGTAAATCATTTACCAACATTAAAATTTTACAGAAAGAAACACAATTAGTAGTCCTGATACAGAAATTAACACTCCTCTGGTTATGATGAGAAAAGCTTTGGACACAACCATGACCTTCTGACCTCCAACCTCTCAGCACTCTAAGGATGTCACACCAGCGCCTGCATTTACTTTGACTGTTTCTACTCAACATAAATAACGCATGTGCATATTTGAACAGCATGGCTCCTTCATGTACTATACATGCTGTTTCTCCTTTTTCCTTTTTTTTCCCCCAGGAAAACCTTGACAAGAAAATATTGGCTTTATTTTGAGTACCTAAAACTTCCAATTTTACCTACGTGCAGAGAATTCATGATGTTATAGTGGAGGGTGATATGTTTGAATAAAAACATGTAATAGTAATGCCCCTGACAGATTTTGTTGAATAAAGCTGCAGTGCAAATGCAGGGAGAGGGGGGTTGCTTTCTCAGACAGATAGTAGGTCACAGTCAGCAGTGAAGACAGCAGTAACAACACTAAAGCTGGAGAGGCGCGCCGGAGACGGACAGTTTAGCTTGGAGTAGTTAAATAATTCCAAGAGAAGTGGTCGTGTGATTTCTACAACCAATTCTAAAAGTATAGTATGTCACTGTGAAGACTAATGAAAAGCAAAACTTTCTAGACCACCAAGACCTTATTTTTATATGGGAATGATGACAAGTGCCGCCAAGAATTCTGTCAGTTAGCCTTAGAATTGTCTTAACTTTTCCCCCCTATATGGCACCCCTGGGTATGATGCATGAGCTCATACAGTTCTCTGTATGTTTATACATTCACATGCATCTGCCCTGAAATCCACTGAAAGAAACAACTTCTTTGTAACACAATCATGACACGGGCTTCCCTCTTCATTGGCCATCCCTAAATAAAATGTACATCAGTATACCACAACATGTGTGATATACAGTATGCCTGTAGGGACTTATTCATCATGATTTTTTCATAGTCAAAGATCATCATGTGCACCGCTGTATATCAGTGGCAGAGCTACATGGTGGCCAGTGGTGGCCATGGCCACCCCTGTTACTACACTTTGACAGTGTCTTTACGTTCGTTTCAGAGCCTGTGTCAGGTGCTTATGTACGTGTAGGCTATTCTATTCCATATATATTTATGACTCCTCCAGCACAATAAGGTCAAAGGTAGTTAGCTGTCAGTCAGGTGAGAGAAGAGGTTATGGGGGCGAGGTTTCCTGGACCGCAACCAATCACAAGCAGTTCTGTGCTTCTTGGTGGGGTCACACATGCGCAGAAAAGTATCCACAAACTAAAGAGCACACAGGGGCCTAGAAAAACACCACATGCACATGTTGTGTACTATGTGGCAATATCCAGATCTCGTGGTCATTAAATCTGTGCAGGTGGGACATACAAAGTGCACATGGAGTGTTCTACTCGCGTGTGAATTGAAACAATCTGCTCATACTTGTTATTTTTGCGCCTCTCGGCTTATGTCACATTTCTGATGCCATAATTACCTTTCACAGGTAAGGCTGAAAAAAATACTTTTGATTGTATTTGGCCATTATAACATAATTTTACAAACAGACTTTGCTGACTTTGTGGCATAACTCTCTGGCATAATACTGTGGATTCCCACTGTGAAACCAGCCTCCAAAAACTTTGTAAAAAGGCGCTCTCCTCTTAGTGACCAGGTAGTGAGTGTTCAGTCCAATTTTATGTTCTCTGTCATTCTCCCTAAAGCTCTTCATTTCAAGTGGTTAGGTGAAGCCTCTACTATAAGCCCCACAATAGCCCTTAAACACATTATTCTACTATTGTGCCGACAGCAAAAGTGAAAAACAGCTTTTTCTGTAGCTTCTCTTTTCAAGCCCCATTTGTACCATGACAGAGTGCAACAAGAAAATTAAAGGCATTCAATTAATATTTCAATGAAAGTGGGAGGGTTGGACTTTGGTCCACTAGCAGGGTGTGGTAGGGATAGGGTACAATCTTCTGAATGAGGAGCTTCTGATGAGAGAAGAGCGTAACAAATTGGTGGTGGGCACAGCGTGGAATGCAGCTAAAGGTGTTCAAAGTGCTTTGACACTGCCAGCACATTTACCTACTGATGACTCAGCATCAGGAGCAACTGGGGATTTAGTACTTTTCCCTGATCACAGAGGATTGACCCGCAACCTTCAGGTTAGGAGACGACCACTCTACCACCGGAGCCATGCCAGCATGCTACGACAAGAAAAACAAAAGCTTGACCTACAGTTAGTGCTTCGGCAAGTGACTGCAATTAAAATACAAATATAGACACATCACTTAATTGTATTTCTTCCAGTATTATAAAAGCTTTCAGTTGATGTTAGCGAAGCACAATGGCACAATTTCCCCATCTACTCTGAGTACAGTCAGTCCCCTCTGACATCTTACCTTCGGTACATGTCAGTATAGGCTCCAACTGTTTATGAGACGGTGTGGTGGGAGGGTGTTTGGTATCTGGGCCTTCAGTGAAAACTTAATCCACTTATTAATACCACCACTATCACGTCGCAATTATACAAACCATCAATAATATACAAAAACACAATATAACAGGGCACTATAGAGAGGCATTTCGCGTATTATACAGTAACGCCTGCACGGGTGTTGTAAAGATGACGAGGAGATGGTTGACCAGTAGTCTCTTTGCTGAAGCAAAACTGGTTACTGTCGGCTGCAACCACGGCAAAATAACTTGAGCAAAACCTAGCCGTTTTCCGCAACTCGCGCTAACACACATGGGCCCACTGATGGGCCCATGACACCTCCAGAGAGCTCATCGGCAACACCTGGTGTCCCAGGTGTGTGTCCCCCTCTGCTTTGAGCCCAGCAATTGTCCTTGTGCTTAAGCCATAGCCACTGGCTGCTTCTTTCGGCCGCTTCGGAGACTGATCTTATTGTCGCAGAGCCTGTCCATGAATGCCAAGGTCTTTTATAAGCCTGATGGTAGAGGAAGCCACAAAACCTCTGCATTCTACTTCAGCTGGATAGACCTTGGCCTTCCATCAGGATCTTTTTGTATTTTTGATTATGTTTGGATTTATTACGTTTTTGGTAATAAACCTTTTTATATCACTCGCTGTGTGTTTCACTCTGCATTCTGGAATCCAGAACTCGGCCTAGCCGAACGTGACAGGTTCACTTGTCAACGAACGCAAGCAGGCCCCTCCTCCTTTTCCATGCTCATCCAATCACCAGTCAGAACTCAGCTAGGATGCATTCATGGTCTTAAAGAAAGTCTGATATTTTAAATTATTTTTAAAAAAGTGCATATTAAAAAATATTTGAGTATTGCAAAGGGAGCCACAACAAAGAGGCTGAAGAGTATCATGCGGTTCTGGAGATGGGCATGCCAACCCCTGGTCTAGGTGCTGAACCAATGCACAGAGTGAATCCTATTCCTGCCTGTTTGGAAGCGAGAAACGAGGAAAAGAGACAACGCATACACAATATATGGAGGTCGGCAGAATTATTGAGTACATTTTCATTTATCGTGAGATTATTAAATTTATTTATTATTGCGAGACAGTTTCTGAACGAGAAATCTTGTCACGTTTTGACCTTGTGACACGAGATCTTGTGACACCCCTTGTGATCGCCATTGCCTGTACAGTAAAATTGGCGCTCGGCCAAGTATGACAAGCATAAAAGTAATGGCTCAGTGATCAAGGGTTTAAACAACTCCAAACCTCTATACTATAACATTACCTGGAGCAGTTCAGAATCAATATGTATCTAGTAATGTGCCAAAAATATAAAACTTTTAAATAAAATACATCTGCTCACCAGAGATATCAATTTCTCCTCCTCTGTCAGTCATTGTGGGTGGAACTTGGCTTTTTGAACAGTTCTGCTTTGATCAACAAATCAGAGGATGGAAAAATGTGAATCTGAAATCTGATTGGTGAAAAAAACCCAGCTCCATTGCAAATAGAGTGCATTGTAAGTGACATTGCCAGCACTACTGATTGTGAAGGCCGTGCAAGCTGAAATCTGATTGGACGAAAAAATCTAACATACACGTAATGGAAGCAGTATAGTGTAACATGCCCTGCTTCACACTGCCCGCACCGTAGCTCGAACACAGGACCTTCACAATGGGAGACGAGAGCGCTGACCACACGGCCAAAAGCCGGAACTGTCGACCACGTGTTCAGCGCAGCTCTCAAGGCAGAGGGAGTGAGGTTTACCAACATACACGTGTACAGCCTCACAGGCTGGCATGCGTTACAATAGCAAAGACACACAATAAAAAATGAAGATAGCAGACTGTTAGGAATAAACAAATAAAATTTCATAGAAAAAGATTTGGACACTGTTGCTCAAGTTATTGAAGGAGAAAGCATGTCCTAAGTGTCCAAACTTAAAACGAGCAGATGAAATAACTTATTGTTTGTTACATTATGCATCTGTCTGTCCATTCCTAAACATGTAATCATAAAACCGTCTGTCTGAAGGAAAAAAAATATATACTACCTACGTACTTACATTTCCCATAGCCACAGCCCTGTTGCCCTGTAAATAGTGGTTGATATCGCTCACTTTTATGCAGCATGTATAAGTAGTATAGAAATTGGATGGATGTTTATGTTTCTTTTATCAATTCTGACATCACTGTGCAATCAACATCTTCTTTCAGTACACACTGTTTCTTCAGCTAGTATTATCCGGGCCATTTTACCCCCTGCCCTCCCAACACCACTACCATTTCCCTCCACCATTATTCTGCTCCATTGAGTAGAAAGCTACTCGCACCCCTCTTGTTCTCTACTCAAGCAGAATGTCTGGGAGTGACAAACCTCATTATAATGTTCCTCAATGTGCGCTCCACCTTTAGCTGCATGTTGTAGCCTGCGGGGGGGCTCTTCTCCTGACTGGCATCTATGTGCTGACCCACGTTTGCATGCTCTCAGTTTTACTGTCCATTCCAATGAATCACACACCCAAGTCACGTTTTGCCCTCCATGCATTTAGATTCTTACACATTAACTGGAAGTCTTCAGGGCTGGCATCATGTAGCTATTTCATTAGTGAATATCCGCCGACTCAGTCCTACTTCTTTAAATATACAAAGAAACGCTGAAAGGTAGGTTTACAAACCGACAAAACTATTTTTAATGATACGTTGTGCTGGTTAATACTGCCATTACTCTTTCTAACGTAACACAAAAAAGACACAGCTGGGTTAACGTTCTTCATGCAGTCACATTTCAATATGTTTTAATAATTTAAAGACAACATGTGCGATTTACGATAGGGACAAAATGGGACTGAGTCAGAGATATTTATATTGACTATTTGCAATGCTAAATTTCCATATTTACAACATATGACTATTAATGATTTTAAACATAAAAAATATGATTTGGGTGAGTGTGTTATTATGCAAATACAAAAACCCCAGTCCACTGCAGTCTATATATTCTCAGTAGCCTCCCAAATGTGTCGACGGGAATTAGAGGTGATTTACATTTGAAGCCTGCAATAAGCATTAAGTATTAATCCATAAAGCACTGTGCTTGAGTCAGTTGAGGGCTGTTTATTATGACAGAACACTGCTTAGAGAACGCCTCCTGTAGATTCCTCCAGGCTATATTAATATTTAGGATCCTCTGCAATGTCATAATACTATTCTCATGAAAACAATCTTTCCTTTTTATATCCTAAAGTTATGATCTCTTTGATTGTTTCGAACATCTAACCATTCATCTCTGTTTGCGACCATTAAATGTAGTCTACAGCGCGAAAGTACTGAAATTGAGGATTCCTATAGGTCAGGGGTCTTCAATTAAAATTGAGTAAGGTCTGTTCATGCAACTTTTTTCAAAGTGAAGGTCCGAACTTCATTTTGCCTTAAATTGCATCAAACAGACGATAGCTCATATGAATAGCAAATGTAACGAAACCCTGCACATCACCCTATTGTTTCAACACAACACAACACAATTACCTTGACACCTAAATTGCGTAAAAAAAAAAGAAGGGACCAAATTTCACATAAATAATCAATTGTTTAACTGTAGATTTTCTTTGTTTTGGTCCGATATCCATACATTCCATAGTGAAAAGTCATTTACAAGTTGCTGTGCTGTAAATGAATGTTATGACTCTTTTGAATGAATGTTAGTGCTCTATTTTTCATACTAGCCTCTGAGCAACGTTATCTTCCGCGCTCTCACATCAGACTTCGGTGGATACTTCCCCTCGAATGATCTATGTTTTGTGAGGCAATGTCGCGTCACATTGGCGCTTTTGACCAGCACTCCAATTTCACAGCAAATGAGACACAGCAGTTTGGCACTGGATTCTGAAAGAATGAACATATATTGGTCCGTTTATTCAATTTTAAATGTTTGTTTTTCTCTAGCAACTTTTCTTACTTTTGAGCAAGCCACAGTCCTCTCATTCACTTCTTGGCAAGTAAACAAACTATTTCATGGGCTCATTTTGATTGATTATATTAATGTTATTATTATATTTCCAATTCACATTAATTGGTCACAAGTCCGTAAAGGGCTATCATTGGTCTGTATCCAGTCCGAGGACTACCATTTGGTAATGGGTGCTATAAGTGTACCTCAACAACAAACAACACAATGTAATCAGTTCATCTGATTAGGACTTTTGGATGCACATCAGTGACATGGCGGTCGGTGGAAAGCATGTGGTGACCCTGACCTTTCCTAACCTTGGCAATATGATGCTGTTACCAACTGTGAGGCAAGCTGTCTGTTTCTCACTGAACCTTATTCTGTAAGTGCCAAGGCTAGAAATGTTACCAACACATTCCCTTTCAGAATAATATGAGTCATGAAGTTGCTCTGACAGCAAAGTTTTCCCCCAAATTAAACTAACTGTCATTCAAAGTACACCACATCGAAATACACTTCAATCTTACATTGCACTCACGTTACAGAATCCATGTGCATCTGGCACCATGTCCAGTGAGGACACCGTGTCAGCCAGAGGACATAGAAGAGGTGGCTTGTCATCTGTCTACACCACACTTTTGCTGTTGAATGTGGTTCTGCTGATCCAAACTATGAAGCCCCTTCCAGGCATCCCAAATTTGTCCTCTGGGATCATGTGTTCACTCTGCTATAGCGATATACAGTGGTGTGAAAAAGTGTTTGCCCCCTTCCTGATTTCTTTTTTTTTTGCATGTTTGTCACACTTAAATGTTTCAGATCATCAAACTAATTTTAATATTAGTCAATGACAACATAACTGAACAAAAAATGCTGTTTTTAAATGAAACTTTTTAGTAAGGCAGAAAATAAATCCAAACCTACATGACCCTGTGTGAAAACGTGATTACCCCCTAAACCTAATAACTGGTTGGGCCACCCATAGCAGCAACAACTGCAACCAAGCGTTTGCGATAACTTGCATTAAGTCTCTTACAGCGCTGTGGAGGAATTTTGCCCCACTCATTTTTGCAGTATTGTTTTAATTCAACCTTTTTAAGGTCATGCCACAGCATCTCAACAGGATTCAGGTCAGGACTTTGACTAGGCCACTCCAAAGTCTTCATTTCATTTTTCTTCAGCAATTCAGAGGTGGACTTGCTTTTTGGATCATTGTCCTGCTGCAGAACCCAAGTTGGTTTCAGCTCAAGGTCACGAACAGATGGCCGGACAATTTCCTTCAGGATTTTTGGTAGACAGCAGAATTCATGGTTCCATTTATCACAGAGAGTCTACCAAGTCCTGAAGCAGCAAAACAGCCCCAGACCATCACACCACCACCATATTTTACTGTTGGTATGATGTTCTTTTGCTGCTTACTTTTACGCAAGATATAATGTTAAAGTGTGACAAACAGGCAAAAAATAAGAAATCAAGAATTGGGGAAACACTTTTCCACACCACTTTATGTGTGGTACTGTATATGGTACAGGTAGATACAGTAGCTGTCCCAGTTAGGACAGGCTGTGCACAGGCTAAGTTGTCACATACAGTATTTTTAAGGGATTTTATACCTTTGCAGATCATACAGTAAACTTTCTCAAATAACAAACGGTCACATCTTGCATGGAAAAAAAAACCATATCGCCATAACCATTTTTAATAAAGTATATATTTTCAAGGGACAATACCACAGATATGAAATTTGGACTTTAGAGTATCCCGTGTACAGCTTTTTTTGCAGTATAGAATTACTATAACCTGAAAATGAGTCAGAAGTAGTATCGCAAGATCTCGTGACAAGATTTTTTGTTTGGAGAAAAGCTGTATTGCAAGAACAGGGCAACCAGAAGCCAATCAGACTATGAACTATGGCATTGCTACTATGAATGATAATACACATAAAAAGGAACTGGCAATGTGCAAGGCATTATTGGAAACACACATTAAGTGCTTTAGGCACACCTTGCAGTCCAACCTATCTCAGTGTTCCCAGCGTCAGCGAGTGATGTGTGGCTTTTTTTCCATCGCAGTTAAACAGCTGTTTTCTACTTGTTGATGTCCAAGCAGAATTTGGAGGAATACTTAAAGATTTTTCAGATCAACCCATGTAGATGTTCGGACTTGTCAGCACCTTTAATCACTGAGCGGCTCTACTGACGCTCATTACAGTCGGCTGAATGCCAGCTTTCAAGCACCGGCAATCATCTGCTTCATAACACACCTCTTACATAGAAGAGATGCGTGTTAACAATTTAGCATCATTTTCGCTGTATTTTGAAAGTAAGGGTGCACATTAAAGTGTTTCTTGCGTCATGCATTTTTTCAGTAATTAAATTCAAGCAATCAACAAAGGTGAAGTGTCCGCCGAGCAGGAGTGAGCTCCACCTCCGTAACACCGTGCAATGCACGTCTGAAAGCTGTAAAAAAAAATAAAAATAAAAAAAATTCCACAATGCAACCCAACCCTTGACCAACTTTGCCAAGAAGGCAGAACTTGGACACATTTGCCTTCCTGGCAAAACACACATGGGCGTCCAAAGTGTGGTGCAGGGGCCATCAGTGGAATGTGGTTTATTGCAGAAATAAACAAGAATATATATATATATATATATATATATATATATATATATATATATACAGTATATATAAATGTTGTGTTTTTGTAAGAAAACCTAGATTTTTACCACTGTCAGAGCCAAATGTGACTGTTTATAAGAACCTGAAAGAAAACTATCACCATGAAGTCAGCAGAAAGCAGCAGACAGACAGAAAAACTGTGCCAAGTGTCAAGGTCAAAGATACTCTGGTGCTTGGAGACAGAGCCATATCTAACATAAATATAAGCAGAATAGCAACTTCCAGCTATCCAAGTGCCACTGTCTCTGACATCACAAAACTGATACCCGAGGAACTGGCAAAAGACCATGGGGTGAAACATCTGATTTTTCATGTGGGTGCAGTGGATGTCAGAAAGCAATCGTCTGAAACCTTAAAAAAAAGACTTGAATGAACTATTTGAGAGTCTTGATGAAGTGGCAATACCAATGTTTATCAGTGGACCTCTACCAAACATCGACAGGAGGATGAACAAATTCAGCCGGCTGCTTCAGTTGAACACATGGCTGTCCAAAGTCTGTGAGCGCCGAGGACTGCACTTCATTGAGAATTTCAATCTCTTGGGGTCAAGAGAGGATCTGTTTAAAGGAAAAGGCCCACACCTGAACAGTAGTGGAGTGAGACGACTGACAGATAAGCTCCTCCATGCTTTAAGGCATTACAATGGGCCTGGACCATTGTCCGGTGCTGCCACCGAGAGATGAGAAGAAGAGCAAGAGAAGAACTCCTGCCTCGCCACCCAAGGACCCAGCAAAGGATTCAGCCACAGCAACCACAGCCGCTCCTCCAGAATCCAGATTTCAAATGCAGCACCTCCTCCCTCACCTTCACCACGGGCCTCACCACAGGCCTGGGACCCACGTGCTGCATCTACACCCTCCAGAGATGCTTCACTACTGTCCCTGTCTCCACCATCACCCATGGGATTTCCTGACCATCTTGAAAGCTTGGTGAAATCGGGGATTAAATGGTTCCCCTCAAAATTGGCATAGCAAAATCAAGGATTCTATCCTCAAAAAAGAAACGGGCCTCTCTCCCTCCTCAGTCCATTCCACCATCGGTGCCCATAACTGTTATTCCCAACAGCGTGAATGCTGTTGTCTAGGACACTAAGGGCCTCTGCGTTACTCAACCTCATATCAACCAGAGGCCCAGTGCGGAAGTGTTCTCGCCTAAAACAATAACTACCGTCAATCCACATCAATAAGTTAAGAGACAGACAGTTAGACTGCCTGATCAAAGCAGTCTAATCCACATCCCTTGGAAGAACACAATGGCCCGTTCAATTCTAGCTAATCTTAAACATGTTGTACTCAATGTCAGATCTTTAAGTAATACATAATTTTTAATTAATAATTGTATTTCCTTTTACAATCTTGATTTTATGTTTTTAACTGAGACATGGCTCAACAAAAACATAACTAATCCTGTCCTGATTGAGTCTAGTCCTCCTCATTTCAACTTTGTATCTGAAACACGACAAAACCAGAGGGGTTGGGGTGTTTGTGCCATATTCAGGGACAATATACTCACCCAAAAATTGTCATTTGGGCTCTTTTCTTCTTATGAGTATGTGTCATACAAAATGGTGTTAAAACAGACTTCCATACTTTATATTACCATTTATAAACCACCACAGATTTGTTTTATTGTCAATTTTACTGAATTACCTTCACTTGAAATGTTTGGTCTAACTCAGCATCTGACTGAACCTACCTATTAATAGGGGTGTTGTCATGATGCGCAGGACAGAAGCAAGCATTTCATGTCCTGCGCTCTTATTTTGGTGCACTTCCTGCTGGGAAAAAACTGCAGCCGCTTTACCCCAGATGGTTGCTGCACAGCTGGCAGCAATTAACATTTGTGGGGTTTAAAAGCCCAGCACCGCCTCAAGTATGGCGCAGGATCATTGCCTCTACTCATCTCGCCTTTGCTGTTACATGCGAGGTTTACTTACCTGCTACTACTACCAATTGTATTGTTTCCACAGAGCTTTTTCCTCTGTCGCCTTCTGTTTTGTTCCCATACAATTGTGAGTACCTGCACCTGTTTGTGCATCATTAAAGATTTGTTGTTGCACGCCACTGCCTCGTCCTTTGCATACTGGGGGTCGAGCTTCCGACACAGCCAGACCGTGACAGGTGTTGTTATTTTAAATGTGAATTTTGTGGATGTTGCTTTATCTGATGACTTTTGTGTTTTGTTTGACCTTTCTGCTACACTCAAATCAGAAGTTGTGTCTGCAGTTGTTCAGGGAAGACTCATTAATATAAGCACAGTTTATGGCAAGGATTAAGTTTGAAAACTCCCCATTTTTTAACGTTGATGATCTGTTGAGCTCTTATACATCAAGTGTTGTAAACGTTTTGGATACAATTAGTCCTATCAAGGTTAGTTTGGATAAAAGTAGGCAAAAGGGTCGATGGAGAAAAGAAGAGTCTAACATGGCACAGAAAAGGGAGTGCTGGAGAGATGAACAGAAATGGTGCAAGTCAAAGCTCATTATGAGGTTTACAAAGAAAAGCTACATGTTTTCAACCAAATCTTGAAAGGGAGAGTTATTTTTCAGAAATCATGACCAACAGTTTCAACAACTCTCGTGTACTGTTTGCCACAGTTAACAAATTAACAAACCCTCTAGTTTCATTGCCCTTAAAACTAATTTCTACATCAAAGTGCAATGGGTTTGCAACATTCTTTCATGACAAAGTTCAATGTATAAAAACATTTAATCATTTCCACAACAAAAATAACTATTTTGCAGCTAGCTAGACACCTTGACCTGACACATTTCACACCTGTCATTGGTAAAACATTCAAAGAGATCATCTGCAGTCTGGGTCCATCAACGTGCTGCCTTGATGAGTTACCCACTATATTTCTAAAGTCTGTGCTAAGCAATTTGCTATCACAACTCACTCATCTAGTTAACATCTCACTTCAGACTGGAACATTTCCAAAGGCCCTAAAAACGGCTGTCATTAAGCCTCTTCTGAAGAATAGCAGTCTTGATGCCAAAGTACTGAACAACTATTGGCCCATTTCAAACTTGCCATTCTTGGGAAAAGTCTTAGAAAAGGTTGTATACCAAGTTTACTGACGTTCTCTTTTCTAACAATGTGTTTCATACTTTCCAATCAGGCTTTAGGCCCCACCACAGCATTGAGACAGCTCTGATCAAGGTGACAAATGATATCCGTCTGAACACAGATGCAGGCAAAGTCTCATTTTTAGTTGTGCTGGACCTGAGTGCTGCCTTTGACACAGTTGACCATATGATCTTATTACAGAGGCTAGAAAACTGGGTGGAGATCTCTGGTACTGCTCTAAACTGGTTCAAGTCCTATCTGGAGGATAGGAATTGGCAACTGTGGCTCAGACCAAATAGCTAGGACCTGTGGTGTTCCCCAGGGTTCAATCCTGGGGCCACTATTCAATCTGTACATGCTTCCTTTAGGCCAGCTAATACGTAGCTGCAATGTGTCCTGCCACAACTATGCAGACGACACTCGATCTATGTGTCACTGACGGCAGGTGAACACGGTCCTGCAGATTTACTTTGTCACTGCATCAAACCGATCAGTGTGTGGATGCAAAACAACTTTCTCCAGCTAAACTCTGAAAAAAATGAAATCACTGTATTTGATTCCCCTGAAAAAAAGAGAAACAGCAACAGCCACAGCCATATTAAATCAATAACAACATCAGCTTTTTACCACCAAAAACATTTCCACAATCAAGGGAATAGTGTCTAAACCAGATTTAGAGAGACTAATCCAGCAGGTTGGAATACTGTAACGGGCTTCTCACCAGGCTCTCTAAACAAGCTGTAAAACAGCTGCAGTACATCCAGAATGTTGCTGCTTGTGTCCTGACTAGAACCTGGAAATATGACCATATTAGTCCAGTACTCAAGTTTCTGCACTGGCCTTTTGTCGCTCAGAGAATAGACTTCAAAACAGCCTTGCTTGTTTACAAGTCTTTTCAAAATCTTGCGCCAAAGTACATCACTGACATGTTAGAGCCAAATAAACCATCTCGGCCCCTGAGAAGCTCAGGGACAGGTCTCCTGCGGGTGCCCAGAGTCAAGACTAAACACGGTAAAGCTGCGTTTCAGTTTTATGCTGCCAAAATCTGGAACAGTTTTCTAGAAGATGAGCGACAATTCTCAACTTTGGCAATGTTCAAATCCAAGCTGAAAACTTTTTTTTTTATTTTTTATTTGTCTTGTTTTGTTTTTGTTTTATGGAATGATTCATGGAATTTTAGAATGATTTTATGTTTTTATGGAATGATTTTATGAAGTGATTTTACCCTTCTTGTCTGTAAATCACTTTGAAGTACCTTGTGTGCCAATGGTGCTCTATAAAGGACAGCTGGACAGCCCTGACGTAAATAGACAAAGACAAGTTGACACGAGAAAAACAGTGAAAAAACATATTATCATAACAGTGGTTTATTTGGTCTCAAAAAATGTCTTGGTGCATCAATTTATGGGCCAATAAACATATTTCAAAACACACCTGCATTATTTTGTGACTCGATTAAATACAAATGTTTATTGTCAAGTCATATTTTTTCAGTGTATTTTTCTTAAAATTAATGTTAAAATCTTGTCTCGTTCTCATGGACCCAATCTTGTGCATCGACTCGTCTCATGAGTTGGGTGTCTCGTGACACCCCTACAGCTAGCTGGCAACACAATTGGGTAGGAAGATAATTGTGCCTTGTCTACAGTCAAGCATGGTGGTGTTTGTGTCAGGGTCTGGAGCAGCATGAGCGCTGATGCAACTAGGGAACTGAGGTTCATTGAGGAAAAAATGAATTCCAACATGTACAGTACTGTCACATCAAGTAGAACACGAGCCCCTCCCTGGGGAAACTGGGCCATATGGCATTATCCCAACATACTCAGCCTTGCTGAGGAAGGTGAAGATAATTGAGTGGCCAGGTAATGTCGCCAGACCTGAACCCAATTGAGCACATGTTGGGCATCCTCAAGTATAAGGAAGGTGGTAGAGCGCAAGGTGTCTAATATCCACCAGCTCGTCATGGAGGAGTGTAAGAGGATTCCACTAGCAACCTGTCCAGCTCAAAACTTGGTTATTTTAACCACTGGTTAACTCCGAACAACCGATTAAATTCTTAACCCGCCATTAGCCACCATAACCGACCGTTAAATATGCATTGTTCAAAACATGGTTAGTCACGTCGTTAGTTAACGGCACCGTCAAAGTTAACCATGTGATTGACGTCACTCGTCAGCCAATATATCCCACAATTCCATTTTGTTGACTTCCGGTTTAACGAAAAAATTGATTGACAAATTTAAAAAATGAAATGAAACAAAAATATTTGAGTGAAATATATTATTAAATAAAGTAAGCAATTTTAACAAAGTTTCCAGCTTTACAGCAAAATGAACCTCGGCACTACACTGGATACCGGAACTACTTAACCAGTTTTCAAAGTAAGAGCCCAGATGCGCTAAACTTAAAAATGTTCAAATTGTATTCTGCAACAAATGAAGCTAAACGTTTTACCAATTAAAACAAGCAAGCAATTTATGAATGACACAATTAAATAAAAATGTTTTTGGTTAAAAATATTTTGCTCAGCACAAGCTGTTATAGTTTGGAAAAATACTGAAAGTCGGCTCGCCTTCAAAGTAAGAGTCTTAGGGTTCAACCTAATATTGATGCCAAGATGATAATACGTATAATAGCTATTCATGTATAAACGACACATGAGCGATATTTATCAAATGAATGTTTTATTTATTATTGTTCCACAAATGTACAGAACATGGCTTTCAATACATTGCAAAGGCAAGACTATGTACATCACAGGTGTCAAACACAAGGCCCGGGGCCAAATGTGGCCCGCCACATCATTTAATGTGGCCCGCGAAACCTCGGGAATAATGCATATCAATAATGCACTTCACCTTTGTCCTTCTAAATGTATTTGATCCGTCATTTTGACAGAAAAATGTTACTGCATGCAGTTCTTCTAAACGTCAGTATTGTCTAATCATGCAGCAAGATATTCCACGCATTTTTCAAAAATAAATACTTGAATGTCTGCTTGTCACCATGACATTCTCACTTTACTTCTCATTTCAAAGCAAGTTATCCATCAATTTGTTAGCACAAATATAATAATCAAATGCATGGGCAACTGTGTAATAATATCATGAGATTCTATTCAAATTTATATTCATACTGTATATACTGACAGTTACAAGTGGCCCTCTGGGGGCAGCCGTAACTGCAATGTGGCCCTCAATGTAAATGAGTTTGACACCCCTGATGTACACCATCAGACACACTATACTTACAATTCCTCTTGAAAGCTTTAAAATATAATGTAACTATCGTCTCAAATTGAAAATTCATAAAAATACAATCTTGTGACGCCGATAAAGTCTCAAACAGCTCTATGTACAATTATTCCATGAAAATAGTTGTTCTTAAACATGATGAAGAATTTGCAAGCTTAACACAGTTCAATAAAAATAGTTTCCTTTCAAATCTAGCCAGTTAAAAGCATGTTTTTCTGTCTTTCAAATATAAATAATTTGGCATCTGCTGAAAAGCTGCAATGTACAGTAAAGTGTGAAGTAATGCATAACCCTGACATCAGCAATGCATGTAAGTAGACATGACAGTATGGCATTATGAAGGCAGCATTAGCCGTAGTTCCACTTAGTTGCTGGGGACAATTAAGTAAATAGTTTGGCTTCTCAAAACAATATGCATTCAACGCTGAGCGTTTTGTGAGGTTTAAGTTTTTTGAGAAGGCATTTTTGTGATGCAAATGTTTTAATCTTTTGAACGCATATTTTTTTTAGAAGCTGAATTCTTTACTTAATTGTCCCCAGCAACTAAGCGGAACTACGTTCTGCATCACAGAAATCTGACCAGAACTAGACTTAGGAGACCAAGTGGGGGGTAAGTCGCTGTTATTGGACTACAATGCTGATGGCAATGTCATGCAACTTAATGTCAAAAAATCCCAACTATCCCTTTAAAAAGTGGTTAAAAAATAACCGTGTTTTAAACAACCGAATCCTGGTGAATTCCATGCCCAAGAGGCAGTGCTAGGTAACACTGACTAAATAACAATCTCTTCAAATCCTTGCTTTTAAGTCTTACTATCTGTGCCAAATCAATGCAGCGTATATCCACAGGATTGTCAGTGAACGATGATGTCACCCCAGGGATAAATGGGCGGGGTCTTTAAAGGCTGCGGCCTCTTATTGTCCAGCGGGCGGTAGTGTTATTGGCTCTGATTTTGAATTGCACAAACTTAACTAACACGTGAGCAGGTTAGCACCAGTGTATAAATGACCATGGCCATGTACAGTATCCTGCTAAGAAATGAACCAGCTTCATAGTACGGCATATCCGGACTGAACGTTAGGCAGCGGTCCTCACCTTGCATGTGTGAAGTGAGTAAATGCACAACATCAGCATATAGCCTGAGGACATATTCATTTATCCTGATAGACTGCAACCATGCACATCACATCATCGACGATGAGCTTCCTCATTATTGCGGCGCCAGAGTGTTAGGTCACTTCCTGGTGCAACACAATACAAAATAAGAGCATAGAACACAAAAAGTAAAGGCGTAGTCTTATTACAATATTTCACACTAAATCCTCAAACTTATCCAGGATAAGGAGAAATCCTTCTTCGTACTACAGGCCCATGGGAGAATTAAGAATACACACAATGGGAAGTTGGAGGTTTTTGCTGACATAATTACACATTGTTTTGAAAGCGTTAAATATACCCTGAAATATATAATATAATTATGCCTCAGTATCATGGTGCCGGTGTAAGTGATGCACACTGGCTCCTTCCCCACCGTAAGTGAAAAAAAAAAAAGGACACGGATTCTCTTTCCACACAAATGTGTTCATTGTTTATGCTGCTGGTGCTGCTGCTAGCTCTCATCTCTGAATCAAGTCTAACTTCACTTTTGGGTTCCATGGCTTGCAACAAATCAAAGTTCACTTCCGGCTCAGACGGCTTGCATCAAATCAGAGTTGGACAATTGGAATGTTATCCGTTTTGTCCATTTTCTAATTGTGAACAAAATTGAAAATCGAAGAAACAATTTGTGACCAGGTTTTTTGTCTTGGTTCTGGAAAACCATCCATCCACCTATTTTCTATGCCGCTTATCCTCATTAGGGTTGCAGGGGTATGTTGGAGTCTTTCCCAGCTGACTTTGGGCCAGAGGCGGGGTACACCCTGGACTGGTCACCAGCCAGGGCACATGTAGACAAACAACCATTCACACTCACATTCATACATGTGGACAATTTAGAGTCGCCAATTAACCTAACATGTATGTTTTTGGAAACCGGAGTACCCGGAGAAAACCCATGCAGGCACGGGGAGAACATGAAAACTCCACACAGAGAAGCCCAAGGGGAGATTCAAACCCATGTTTTCCTGATCTCCTGACTTCGTGGCCAATATGCTGACATGCCACTCGGCCACCGTGCGGCCCAGTCTGGAAACAAATATTGAAAATACAAGCCTTATCACATACACGGGTGGGGCGGGCTGGATTGGGGTGCCTCGTGCCTGTTCCGCGGCGCCTGCCTGCCCGCTGGGGGGTTGTTGTTGCTCTGGTGGCATGTGGCTGGTCTGGCTTCTGGTGGCTGGTGGGGTCCGTCGGCTGGTCTGCTGCTGGTCTCGCCTTCTCGGCTCTGGTGCTTGGCCTCCCTGCGGCTTGGGGTGCGGTGCTCCCACTCCGTCTCCGGGGTTTGCTGGCCCGCGGGTGTCGGTTGGCGCTGTGTGGTGGTTCGCCTGGCTGCTTGCCCGTTTTTCCACCCGCTTGCTCATTTTCCCGCTTTCCTCCTCGCTGACTCCTCTGTCTGCCTTGCTGGCGGCGTGCTACCGTTGGGAGGGTGTGGCCTGGTGTCTTCCTGCTCCCCGGCGGTCCGCGCTCTCCGCTCTCCGCGCCTGGGTTCTGGATTGTATGTCTGGGACCCCGGGGTCCCCGGCTCCGCTGCTCCTTGGGTTACCAACAGGGGATAGGGCGAGGCTTCCGGGTGTCGGGCAGTCGACCACTGTGTGTGTGCACGCACATGTGTGTCCGTGTGTGTGTGTGTGTGCGCGTGCGTGTGTGTGTGTGTGTGCGCGCGTGGGTGCGTAGGAGTGTGTATGTTCGTGCGCGTGGGTGCGTAGGAGTGTGTATGTGCGTGCATGTGTGTGTACTTTTATTTATTTATTTATTTTAGTTATTTATTTTGGGGCGGGGGGGGGGGCATACAGGGGTTTGCTCCATGGGGTCGGGTTCCTGGTGATACATTTCTGCCGCCCGTGCCTCCGTCGGGTGGGTGGAGGGTGTGCCTCCTGCATCCCTGGGCGGGGCGGACCTGTGTCGGGGTCGGGCGGGGGTTGGCCTGGGGCGGGCCGGGCTCCGCTCCTGGGGGTGGGGGTGGCGATGGGGGGGGGGGGGGGGATTGGCGCTTCCGGCGTGGGCGGGCTTCTTTCCGGTTGTGGGGGCGTCTCTGGGCCTGCCGGTTTGTGGCCCCCGGTGCTCGTCTGCCTTTGTGGGGTGTGATCTCTCGCTGGTCTCAGGGGTTGGCTGTCCTCCGGCCCGCTGGCGCCCTGTCTTTGGCTGGGATTACCTCTCTGCGGCCCCTTGCTGGTCTTCCCGCGGGGGAGGGCTCTCTGGGCTGGCTCTTGGGGCACTGATCTTTGTGCTGCCTGCCCCTGTGGGCCTGGTGGCCTTCTGGCGGCGGGGGCTCGGCCTGGCTATTTGGGGCGGAGCTCTCTGGGAGGTGGAGGGCGGCCCGTTTCCTTTCATGCATTCTCAGTGACAATTACACGCCCACACATTCTTGCACCTTTATATATATGAAGTCTTCCTCACATACAGAGATACCTGAACATATGCACACTCACAGTACATACGTACTTCCCCACATTACTCACTGAGTTAACCAGGGTGTTATTATGTTGTTGGCTTTATTACAGCGACGGTGATATCAGCAGTATGATTATAGTCTTTTTTACAATGATGTGCATTACAGTAATTATCATTCTGTTCACTATCATAGATAATCATTTCATTACTACAATTATCTGTGAGTGTTTCAATGCAGTATTGTCGTTGTGATCACTATCATAGTTCATCATTTCATGACTACTATTATGTGTGACTGTTTCAATGCAGTATTGTCATTGTGATCACTATCATAGTTCATCATTTCATTACTACTATTATGTGTGATTGTCTCAATGCAGCATTGTCATTGTGGTTGTTGATATTGTTTTGTCCTTTGTCCTTATGTCCTTGTGTTCTGTTCTTGTTGTCACAATTGTTGTTGTTGCTGCTGTTGTCCTTGTCTCTTGTCTCTTTTTTTTTTTTTGTCCCCCCCCCCCCGTTTTCTTTTCTCTTCTTCTCTGTCCCCTCCTCCTCCAGTCCGGTCGCTCCAAATTCGCTTAATAACAAGCATCAAAGTCAAATAAATTCTGTATAACAGGGGAATTGTATATCACACTTCTCCCTGGCAGAGTAAATCTGTTGAGCACTTGACGGCATTTAGATCTACAATTCTATCTGCTTTAAAGGCTGGACAGGACAGAGGTAAAAAAGAAAAAGAAAAAAAGAAAATACAAGCCGTTATTATTTGTTTTTTTTTGGGTTTTAGTTTTATTTTGAAAAACTAATGACACATGGATTTAGATACCTACCGTCAAAAGTGCATCTACGCAATCATGTTATGGGGACATATTGCGGCATGGGGACTAAAAATCCCCATCCTCTTAAGGGAAATTCAATAATATAAATACAAGAGCAATTCTGAAGGTATTTGAAGTTTTCTGTAATGTCCATTTCAGCATGTTTTAACCATGTGTAGGTTTGTGTTTTGTGTGTGCAGGAGGCAATATACCTGTAAGCCCTGCACTCACTGAAGCAAAGCCCATTAGAACAACCATACAACATATCCCCCAGACTATGAACTGTCGACACACACACACACACTCTCATTTCCCATTGAAGGTGGGGAAGACAAGCTACAATGGCGGCATGAATTACCATGTTGATCATACCCACAGCAGCCGTGATGTCACGTAAGCGTATTGTTCTGTCTAACGCGTGGGTCACCTTCAAACAGACAGCAAGTGTTGTTGTGGCTTTCTGCTTTTTGTGATTCTGATTCTTTCTTATTGCCACAAAAAATAGCTTCTTGTTCTTTGAAAACACAAATGATTTCTCCTGAAAAAGGTTGAGAGGGTTTAGTGAACCCGTAGACCATTAAATTCCACTCTGGCAATTGTGATGCTTTTCCACGCATTAAATTACTTCCTAAATATTCCTTCAAGCTTAGTCATCCACTGACAGCAACACAGTGTGTCTAGCATCTAATATTTCAGGATTTTTTGTGCATTGTCCAATATTTGGTGCTGATTAAATATTGATCTCTATACATTTTTGAACACAGTGAAAAATGTTCCCGTGAGTAAGATTATATGGGGCGTTACTAGAGGCCACTCATAATCTTTCTGATTCCGGCAGTTTGATTCAAAAGGTGAGATTGCCACATTAATTTTGTTCATAGCCTCTCAATATTCAAGATGAGTAATCAGCATGCTTTTCTTTTGATGACGTTTCATTACATTTATTTTTCTGCTGCACTAAAAGTCATCAAGGTTGAAGGAAAAATAGACCAGATGTTTTACATTACCGTATTTATCTGCATAGTCTGACTCCTTATCATTGTAGAATGGTTTATTCAAATGAAAATGAGAATGGTCTTCATGTCTGAAAAGTTTGTAAAAAATAAGAAGGCTTTTTGTCATCTACTTTTATACTTATCGACAACGTTCCCTCTAAGATGCGCGCGTGCACAATCTGACCTTGTGTTCTCAGCGCACAGAAAACCCTTGTAGCACAGCAAAATATAATCAGTCCTGAACTCTAAATAAAATAATTGCATAATTTCTTCTGTACCTATTTGCATTGCAACTCAGTGAGTGACAGTCGACAACACGTGGTAAAAACACAATGACGAGCATTGTCCATCCAATGATGAGATCCTGTTGGTACGTATTTACTCACGTAGCTAATCAATGCATTAACTGCGCATTACGTTGTCCATGCCACTGAAGATTAGCTTTTTCACACCACAGTATCTATTACCAATGGTAAGAGTTGTTGATGGCCTCTATATGCTAATGTAATCTGCATATGAAACGGTCCACAACTACTTTATGTACACATACCACACGTATTTGTTTCCAGATATTTTCAGATGAAAGTGGAATGTGCAATAGGAAAACCAATCTTGAGGTTGATCAGTCAGTCACCTCAGTTTTGCAATGGGTCTTACATCAGGACAGGTATTGTCAAGATATTACTTTTCGCAAGTCACTTATTAAGTTGTTTGAAAACAGAACATGGGTGATACTGATGGTGTACTTCTAAAGTGCACTTTGTGTTTAATGCGTCCTCGTTATCTCTCAATTATCCTCTCACACACACAGACACACAAACAGGTGCGGCCTTCAAGTCTGATTTGAACAGATGCTGGTCAGTGCAGTCAAACTGGGAAAAGAGGGAGTCATTTTGGCTAACTCAGTGTGTTTCACGGTGCATTATTCATTGGAGAAAATAGAGAAAGTCACAAGTGCTGCCACAGCGGAGGTGTCCTGGAGACAAATAACATTAAAGCTTAACCAAATAACTCAGTAAATCTGAGCACTGCAGTACAGTGAGCTCCAAACCTATTGCACGTATTGGGACAAAGAACAGCCTGCAGGTCCTGTAAATTAACAAGCTGGAAGAGCTCACCAAAGCAAAAATGTCTTCCTATGTTAATAAAGCGGTGATTACATCCAGACGTACAAGTTACCACATACACGGGCTGCACAATTTTTGGGAAATTTGTTGGCCGTGGCCAGCACGTAGAAGAAGTAGGGTTTCAGGGGGTTGCAAGTGTGTCGTACTTATGGAGCAAGTGATTTGTGACACCCACGTGCTTTCCGCTCGCCCTCCGTAAGAAAATTGGCAGCTTTTAGATCATGTGTGCTAAGTGTGCTGCATGTAAGGCTGTCGTACGTTTCACTCACTGGGGACGCATGTGTGTGGGCATCATATGAGGCTCGTGCAGACCACTCACTTCGATTGCAAGAATGCCGTACTGGCTTCCGACAGCACATACAGCTATCGTAACCATTTTCCAGGGGGTGAAAAAGCATCTTGGTCCTCCGCTGCATCATCTTCAGCATCATCATGGCTACACCCTTAAGGCTGCTACGTCACCTCATTTAGGTCGAGGAGGAAGAAGACCATGAAGCTCTTGTGTTAGTGGTCATCAGGAAGCGCCACGAGCAACAGAGAAGGCACCGGCAGAGGGCTACCTCTTTGCTCCCTTATTTGACTTCTTGGGTGCCATCCTGTAGCAATTGATCTTGTAGCAATCGTGAAATTACAAGTACTACTTTGTTCGTCGTGGCTAGTTTTTTTTTTAAACAAAATTATATATATTAGGGATTGGCTTTTTGCCAATAACCAATATGCCGATATTGTCCAACTCTCATTTCCGATACCGAGTATGTGTAACTTCACATATCTCCTGTTGTGTTCTCCTTATTACCTTATTATGTATTATCATTATTACTATGTATTATTATTATTTATTATGTATTATTTCACTACAAATTTAACGTGATCTGTTCTCTCATGTCTTGCCTTGGTTTTGTGATTAAGTTAATTATGACAATTTTGCAGAGCTGCTGGATATGTGAATTTCTCTTGGAGATTAATAATGCATCTATCTATCTATATAGCTACTTTTTACGATATTGTCCAACTCTCAATTGCCAACATCACATATCTCCTGTTGTGGAATTAACACATCTGCCACGAGTGGCTGCCTTTCAAACAGCTCTCTTTGTCCATGAGAACGACGTCCTGCATCGGTGTGATTCCCTGTTTACCCACTGCTATTGAGGCGGCAGAGCCGGGGCTAAGATGAAAGTCAACAGGCTCGCAAGGAAGTGGAGATTCAGGCCTTCGGCCAAGGAGTGCAGCTTATTTGTGCTTCACTGAATGGCTAACAGCTAGCATCGCAGATGCTAACATGGCCCTAGCCGACTTCAGGGCAGTCAAAGGGGACAGGAACACAAGAGCCTGTGGAAAGTGCAAAGGAGGTGGGCTTGCACTGTATGTGAACACCTCCCCAGGGAGGCGTCCGGGAGGCATCCTGACCAGATGCCCAAGCCACCTCATCTGGCTCCTCTCGATGTAGAGGAGTAGCGGTTCTACTCCGAGTCTCTCCTGGATGACAGTGCTTCTCACGTTATCTCTAAGGGAGAGCCCAGCCACCCTACGGGGAAAACTAATTTCGGCCGCAAGTCCAATGATACGACCACAAAGTCAATCATGGAAGTGCGGCCTAGGATGTCCTGGTTCCAAGTGCACATATGGACACCCTTATGCTTGAACATAATGTTTCTTATCGACAGTCTGTGACGAGCACAGAAGTCCAATAACAAAGCACCGCTAGGGTTCAGATCAGGGGCGCCGTTCCTCCCAATCATGTCTCTCCAGGTCTCACTGTCGCTACCAACGTGAGCGTTGAAGTCCCCCAGCAGAACAAGGGAATCCCCTGAGGGAGCACTCTCCAGGACTTCCTCTAGAGATTCCAAAAAGGGTGGGTATTCTGAACTGCTTGGCGCATAAGCACAAACAACAGACGGGACCCGTCCCCCCATTCAAAGGCTGAGGGAAACTACCCTCTCGTTCACCGGGTTAAACTCCAACATACAGGCCACAAGCTGGGAGCAACAAGAATTTCCACCCCTGCCCGTCGCCTCTCTCTGCTGGCAACGCCAGAATGGAACAAAGTCCATCCCCTCTCGAGAGGACTGGTTCCAGAGCCTTTGCTGTGGGTTGAAGTGAGTCCGACTATATCTAGTCGGAACTTCTCAACCTTGTGCACCAGTTCAGGGTCTTCCCTACCAGAGAGGTGACATTCCATGTTCCAAGAGGTACTTTCTGTAGCTGAGAATCGGACCGCCAAGGTCCCCGCCTTCGGCTGCCATCCAGCTTACTCTGCACCCCACCCCTTTGGCCCTTCCCATGAGTGGTGAGCTCATTGGAGGGGGGACCCATGTCATCTCTTCGGGCTGTTCCCGGCCGGGCCCCATGAGCGTAGGCCCGGCCACCATATGCCACCATCATGCCCCTCCTCCAGGCCTGGCTCCAGAGGGGGGCCCCTGTGACCCGTGTCCGGGCAAGACAAAACGTGCAATGTTTTTTTTTTCATCATAGAGGTCTTTTGAGCCACTCTTTGTCTGGTCCCTCACCAAGACCTGTTTGTCGAGGGTGAACCTACCAGGGGCATAAAAACCCCCGACAACTTAGCTCCTAGGATCATCGGGACTCCTCCACCACGATAAGGTGGTAGCTCAGGGGGGAGGTGATCAAACCCCCTTAATGAATTTGGCTAGATGTGAGTTGCAAGGGTAGATTATTATTTGTTTTAATGCGTATTTCTTTACCTTTATTTGGAATGAAAAATCTATTGTGACCATTCCAAATCTTTTCAAATGGAATATCAGTGAAGGGGTTTCTCCAGAACACAAGAGCTGTAGGTGGGCAAATTCTATCTAAACTCAGTGTATTCCTTATCTGTTTGTTATCACATTTACCATCCAAAATGTTGCTTCCACCAATCATTAAACTTGGTGAAACTCCCTCCATCAGCTCACCCTGAAGGGATGACTGAAATAGTTACAGAAGCTGGGCTGGCATTGCCTTAATTACTCTTTCATAATCAATAGGATCAGATTAGTTTCTAATCATTGTATTCATTGCATTGTTTTATTTTTCCATATAAATTTAAACAGTGTAAAATTTACAGCAGAGGTGGCTCTTTATAGTGCCATGTTGCGGACGTTTTGTGTTCAGATAGCCCTTAACCTTGTCTCATAGGCATGCTGATTGCATGTATTAATTGGGCTCCTGTACGCATGCATACAACACACCCATACACATTATTATACAGTTAGGAGTTAAAGGGGAAGCAGTATTTTTGCAGAGTTTATTAAATGTAAATAAATTGATGTGTACACTGTGAGAAATGTATTTTTCTACGTATACACACAGAGGAAATGTGTTGTCTGCAGGGGATTTTATACGGCAAGTACTCACCGCTTGCGTGTGTCATGGAGCACGTGCTTTCCCCGTGCGTGTTGCGTCACCGTGCGTGTGCAAAGTGACTTTACACCCCTAACTCTCCCTCTTAAACTTGCGATACATGCAAGGGTCACAAACTCCTCCCCTGCCTTGCCCTTGCGACTTTATTAATAGAAAATAATTTGCATCCCAATTTTCTTCCTATGGGTTTTGCGTGCTGTCTGCGAGTTTGAAAATCTGTGCACGCCACGTGCATGTTGCGATTTTCCCCATTTTTCCACGTAGCCCGCACATAAAAGCACGTACGTACCTCGGGATTAAACTACCACTTAAAGTAGATTTAATTGAGCATACAAAGACATGGACACTTGCTTGTATGGGAGATCACATGCTCTGCATCACAGAAAGACAGAGGAAATCATTCCCAAAGACCATTTTACAATAATATTTCACAACATTCCATTCCATTTTCCCTTCGCTTATCCGGGTCCAGGTCGCGGGGGCAGCAGTCTTAGTAGGGAAGCCCAGACTTCCCGATCTCCGACCACCTCCTCAGGCTCCACAGGGAGGACACCAAGGCGTTCCCAGGCTAGCTGTGAGACATAATCCCTACAGGGTGTCCTAGGTCTTCCCCAGGGCCTCTCCCGGCTGGGCATGCCCGAAACACCTCACCAGGGAGGCGTCCGGGAGGGATCCGGACTAGATGCCCAAGCCACCTCAGCTGGCTCCTCTCGATGTGAAGGAGCAGCGGCTCTACTCTGAGCTCCTCCCGGATGACCAAGCTCCTCACCCCATTTCTTAGGGTGAGTCGCGCTACCCTACGAAGAAAACTCATTTCGGCCGCTTGTATCCGCAATCTCGTTCTTTCAGTCATGACCCAAAGCTCATGACCATGGGTGAGGGTGGGAACATAGATCCAACAGTACATTGAGAGCTTTGCCTTCCGGCTCAGCTCTCTCTTCACCACAACGGTCCAGTACAGCGACCGCATTACTGCAGACGCTGTGCCGATCCGCCTATCAACCTCACGCTCCAACCTTCCCTCACTCGTGAACAAGACCCCGAGATACTTGAACTCTTCCACCTGGGGCAGGACCTCATTCCCAACTCGGAGGGAGCAATCCACCCTTTTCTGACTGAGAACCATGGCCTCAGATTTGGAGGTGCTGAGTCTCATCCCAGAAGCTTCACACTCAGAAGCAAACCGTCCCAGTAAATGCTGCAGGTCACAGGACCAGGATCAGGACCACATCATCTGCAAATAGCAGAGATGAGATCCTAAGGCCCCCGAACTGGACTCCCTCGACACCTTGGCTGCGCCTAGAAATTCTGTCCATGAAAATTATGCACAGAATTGGTGACAAAGGGCAGCCTTGGCGGAGGCCAACGTTCACCGGAAACAGGCTTGACTTACTCCTGCTCTGGTTGTACAAGGACTGAATGGCACATAGTAGCGCGCCACCAATCCCATACTCCCGGAACACCCCCCACAGGACACCGCAAGGGACACGGTCGAATGCCTTTTCTAGGTCCACATAGCACTTGTAGACCGGTTGGGCAAACTCCCAAGTACCCTCCAGTACCCTTGCAAGGGTGTCGAGCTAGTCCAGTTTTCCGCGACCAGGACGAAAACCACATTGCACCTCCTGTAGCCGAGGTTCGATTAACGGTCGTACCCTTCTCTCCAGCACCCTGGAATAGAATTTCCCACGGAGGCTGAGGAGTGTGATCCCCCTATAGTTGGAACACACCCTCCGATCACCCTTCTTGAAAAGGGGGACCACCACCCCAGTCTGCCAATCCAGAGGTACTGTTCCTGACTTCCACGCAATATTGAAGAGACGTGTCAGCCAAGACAGTCCCTCAACATCCAGAGCCTTGAGGAATTCAGGGCGAAACTCGTCCACCCCCGGAGCTTTGCCACTGGGGAGCGTTTTGACTACCCCAGATAACTCAGCCGCGGTTATGGTCCGCGTTCGTGTCCTCAGCCTCTGCTTCCTCTATGGAAGGTATGTCAGTGGGATTGAGAAGGGCCTCAAGTATTCCTTCCACCGCCCAACTATATCCTCAGTCGAGGTCAGCAGGCCCCCGTCCTCACTGTAAACAGTGTGGACCGGGCACTGCTTCCCCTTTCTGAAGCACTGGACGGTTTGCCAGAACCTCTTCGAGGCCGACCGAAAGTCGTGTTCCATGGTCTCACCGAACTCCTCTCACACCCAAGTTTTTGCCTCGACCACCGCCAAAGCCGCGTGCCGGTGCCGCTTGGCCTGCCGGTACCTATCAGCTGCTTCAGGAGTCCCACAAGCCATCCATGCTCAATAGGACTCCTTTTTCAGCTTGACGGCAGCCCTGACCTCTGGTGTCCACCATCGGGTTCAGGGCTTGCTGCCACGACTGGCACCGACCACCTTGCGGCTGCAGCTCCAATCGGCTGCCTCAGCAATGGAGGCATGGAATAGAGCCCATTCGGACTCAATATCCTTGTCCTCCCCGGGGATGCAGGCAAAGCTTTGCCGGAGGTGAGAGCTGACGACTCGACGAACAGGAGACTCTGCCAAACATTCCCAGCACACCCTCACTACACGTTTGGGTCTCCCGGGTCTGTCCAGCATCCTCCCCCGCCATCTAATCAAACTCATCACCAGGTGGTGATCAGTTGACAGCTCAGCCCCTTTCTTTACCCGCGTGTCTAGAACATGCGGACGCAGGTCTGATGATATGACTACAGTGTCGATCATAGACCTGCGGCCTAGGGTGTCCTGGTGCCATGTGCACTTATGGACATCCTTATGTTCGAACATGGTGTTTGTGATGGACAAACTGTGGTTCGCACAGAAATCCAACAACATCACACCGCAGGGGTTCAGATCGGGGAGGCCGTTTCTCCCAAACATGCCCCTCCAGGTCACACTGTCATTGCCCACATGGGCGTTGAAGTCTGATGGACTCCAAGAAGGCTGGGTACTCGAGCCTGCGAGCCCCTCCCCCAGGCTTGGCTCCAGGGTGAGGCCCCGGTATCCCACATCCGGGCCAGATGCGGTCTCTCCTCGTGTGTTTGTTCATAAAGGTCTTCTGAACAAAATAACACAGAACAAATAATACAAAATGCTGATGTAAATTGTCCAAAAAGTGTAGTTAAACAATTTGGCCCTAGACAGTGTTAATGTGTGTTGGTAGCCTATTAAACTTATTTTTGCATAAGTGCACATACAAATTACTGAAAATGAAAGTCAAGTATTTACATACACTCTGCATATACACAGACAAACACATAATGTTGTACAAAGATGTTATGTTATTGTTACTGCTCTTTGCTGAGGAATGTGTCACATGAAACCTACAGCATTTCTGCATGTGCTTCTTTATGTGCACTAATAACTTAATTTTATAATATCTTCACTTGACATAATTGAAATTCTAATACCTGGAGGGGATTTTTGTATGGAGGTTTTGCTTTGACTCGGTTACACTGATTTGGTCCAGGATACATTGAGACAGCTGCTTACACTGCAATACATATATATGCAATGTGTTTTTAATGTATCAGACAGGGGCATCACTTTGAATCATAATACATTTGACAAAAATCCAGCTCGTCTAGCATTGTGGTATGTTGGACTAGGAATAGTTTCTCTCCTGGTCAAAAATCATTTTATTAGGATTCATAACATTCATGTCTCCAATCATTTAAAATGCAACATAAGTATCCAAACATGAATATGATTCTGTTCAGTTGCTTTCCAACAACTGCAGGCGATACGTTTGTGGAATCTATTCAATGATTTCATGACATTTTGAAATGGCAAGAACTGATTAATCTTGAAGTAGTTTGGGTTGTAGCCCTTCTGTTAGAGGAACATCTACTTCTATTTCATGGTTCAAGAGCTCAGCTTTTTTGCTGTAAGCAGACAGATTGGTTCAAGGTTAAATGCTTTGGTAGAACGGTCATTACTGTGCAGCAAGTGAAGGCTGTTAAAAGGAAAGGAAAAAACTCTCTACGTCTTGATTTTCTACTAGATATCTCACATTCTCAGACACAATTTGGCCTGTGGAACCAGCGACCTCTCATCAATATCAAAGTTTTTGCACTACACCATTTCAAGCCAGTGAATAATTATGTTTTCTTTTGTATCTATTAAGATATATGTGTCATGATAATCGGCTCACACTCTTATTAAGCACATCCAAATATGAGAGATAAATTTCTTTATAAATGGACTCCAATTTAATGCATCAACGAAACAATGAGGCCCGACAGCAGTGATTCTCAACTGGTGGGTTCAGTGGGTTGCCGGTCTTGCCAAAAAAAAGAAATTGTAATAAATAGAATAAAAACAAATACCAATATAACTTGTATATCAGCAACACAACCAGAAAATGCTTTAACTGACTATATTCAAAGTTTTTCAAATTACAATCAAGCAGATTTGAAGACATGAAAACTTCGGAATAACAGGTATTTATCTGAAGGAGGCATCTATTTGAAAGGATCCGTGTGTTTATATAAAGAGTTAGACACCTTCTGATGTCCATTGAGAGGTCAATGGAAATTACAGTAGTTACAGTAGATGGATGACACACACCTTGACTAATTTAGGCATGGCATCTATTACAGTACAGTGGTACTTCGGTACACGTCCGCTCCAGTTAGCACGTTTTTCATCTATTGATGTCTTTTCAAAAAGTAACATTGACTGCCAAAGACGTTTGCTTTTTTTCGCGGGAGCTACAGATCAAAGTCTTATTCATCTTGTGTGTGAATTTCTGACTTGTAGGCAATGTATATCTGTCCCAGTAGGGGGCAACACTTCTCTTTTCCTCCAACGAGCAGTGACAGATTGTCTATGAAGAAGATGGATTTTGGGGTTCCATCCATCCATCCATTTTCTATACCGCTTCTTCCTCATTAGGGTCGCGGGGGCATGCTGGAGCCTATCCCAGCTGACTTCGGGCGACAGGTGGGGTACACCCTGGACTGGTCGCCAGCCAATCGCAGGGCACATATAGACAAACAACCATTCACACTTACATTCATACCTATGGACAATTTAGAGTCGCCAATTAACCTCACCTGCATGTTTTTGGAATGTGGGAGGAAGCCCACGCGCACACGGGGAGAACATGCAAACTCCACACAGAAATGCCCAGGGGAGCTGTTACTGTGTTGGCCGACGTGCTAACCACTAGACCACCGTGCGGCCCGGATTTTGGGGTGAGAGAGGAAAATGGTGAAACACATGCAGAAATCGAGCGGAGACAAAAAATACAGGCAGCTAACACTGTCACAGAGCTTGTCTGCCGGTGGATCTGCCTTTAGTAGTTACGCAATCATGAAAGATGAGGGAGTTGACATGGGTGATGTAGGTGAGGTAGACATAAATGCAGTTGACAATGGCAGCCGAAGCAACAAGCTCGTGGTTAACGTTCCTGAGCCATGTGGCGCGACACTGGAGCCTGACACCAGAAGCAGTTCAGAGTCTCAGAAACCGACCCTGATTCTTCTGACGAGTGGCTGCCGTCTGGATTGGTCAGCAGCAGGGATTCATCCCCACATCCAGCAGACCCCACCGTCACTCTGCTTAAATTTGCTTCTCTGCAGAAAAAGTTTGTTTTCTCGTTTTTTTGTCAAAATCAGGTGTTTTTGCTGAAAGTATGAAAGTAAAGTAATGTTCTACCACCAATATCTAAAGACCCAAAAAGACTAGAAACAAACTTTTTTCTCATGAAAGAAGAGAGTCTAAAGTTTCTTTGGATAGTTTCAATGTTTATGTAGTCCTAAAACTCAATATTCTGTGGGTCTTGAAAGTTCAGCAAAAATGCCCCAAAACTCTGGCAGTATGGAGCTGTCTGCTCTGAACATGGCCGGCAGTCAATGAGTTAATTAATTATTTATTGAAAAACCGAGCAATAGAGTGAGGGAGCGATATTTGAACAGCGATGTAGCGAGGAACAACCGTATACGTTAAACTTCTTCCGTAATGTCAGCAACACATATTGCATGCTACCTTACTTGTTACATAAAACATAAGAGTAATTATATCAGGCTTGATGTATGGTGGTTGCAAACATTCTAATTTCTGCAATAATTGCAACTTTAGGTTCTTTGGTGTGTAATTTAAAAAGTCATCTGAAAAGTAATCAAAGTCCCATTCTCAGCAGAAAGTGGCCGTTAGTTTGCACAAGGACATTCTTATCAGCCATAATGACTTCAGGCTTCTGGCACGCACCAAAGTCAAAATGAAGGCTGGTACTTTTTTTCTTACATATCTGCTCTTTGAAAATCTTTGTCTCAAGTATTCATGTATGTGCGCATAATAAGAAATCTGTGAGCATTTCGGCTCAGTATTAGACAGCATTATCCAGGAATCTGCTCTTGTTAGTGGACTTTGTTCACACCATGATTAATTCAATATAGGAGACCCTGACAGATATATAGCAACTACCTGTCAAACACAGGCTGAAAGCAATGTGTGCTGTGGGAATTAGTCATTTTTGTCTTCCTCACTTGTCTTGTATGAACAGTGCTTGAATGAATGGGTCTTTCTCGTGAGTTGAGATGGACATTACAAGCGTTCCTCTGTTTATAACCACTCAAAGCTATAGAGAGGCAATGAATACTTTGACTTATTGTCTGTCAAGTATGGCTTTTTTTTAATTACGGTAAACTATAAACCAAATATTATCTCTACCAGCACAAACACACAGTTTCACATAGCTTTGCAAATTCACAGGTGTGTGTGATAACAGCAGCACCATCACATTTAATTGAAAACAAATAAGATAAATCCAAAGCTTCCATGCTGGCTGGTTATACAAGTTATTTTAAGAGAGTAGTGAGACAGCACTTGTCAGTTTTGGCTCCATGTCTCCCTGACTTAACGCTATGCACCAGTGTGAATGTGTCAAGGAAGTAATTTAGCTGTCACTGGCCTTCACTTCATTAAAACTAAATGATATCACACTGAGACAGGTGTACAGCGGGCTGACCAATCTCCGCCAATGCCAGTTGGGTTGTGTGCCAAAAAAAATGTGCTCACGCAAATAGAGCTAAAATCATATCACCTACTGTAGTTTTACAAACATGGGATGATTAAAGACTAGGGATAGACTTGACTAAATTTCCCCAATCCACTACGAAGAAAATTAACAGTCAATTAATTCTTTCATTGTATTTTTATTGGGATAGGAGAATCTCTTTTTGAATATTCCAAACTCCTGTTTCCATGCCAGTGTTTTACTGGGCAGAATAATGCCATCTGGAGGAGTTGTGCCATAATGTTGTGCCATAGTGGAAGTCACATTGTTCATTACCAGACAGCAAATTACTTGACACTGAATCAACAGTACCTCTGCTGGTTGCAGCCAAGTAGTGCTGTCTACTTTGCTTCAGTTGCATCAGGACATGATGAATGATGATGAATTACTCTATTGACGCAAATATAAGACTGTATTTGTTCCCTCAAAAAACACTCAAACACACCAGTGACTTGGAGAAAAGAGACCCACTGAAAAAAAGTGACTCAAAGGTCACGCTAGTTAGCAAAAAACAGAGGAGCACTTCGACGCTTCATTACCGATATCAACAGATACCGATACTAGCAGCAGCTCTTCTCTCAAACTAATGTCAGGTCACATCTCGTGTAACAAATGAACACATTATGTTCTTTTACTGTGATACCACTGGATGTATTTCACAAATACTAACTGTTTGTGCAAAATAAGACAAATACTGCAATGTTAGTTATAGGAAAAGTAAGATTTTTATTTAAACATTAAGTCTCAACAAAAGTAATTAAAAAATCATGAACAATTATCAACAAAGATAACATGTTCTGCTACTATCAACAAGTAAGACAGGTTAGTCTTAATAAATTCACATACAGTATAACAATCTAATTAAATAAAGCTGGAAACAATACAATTTTGAAAGCAGCACATTTCTATCAGACACAAACATTTATATAAGAACAAAGAAAAGTACAAATCTGTAACTTTGGACTAATTCAATCAATAAAATTATAAACAGGGCTCATTCAACACGTCTCATCTGCGCATGACTCTGAGTGATTTGTCTTTATTATGCATGTATGTGTGGTCTAAATAAGCAGAAATGCAAAGAAAAACAATAAGTAGATATTCTTATCACTCACTTCGTAACTCTTAATGCAGTAGTACAATTTGCTGCATTCAAGTATGCTCGGAAATCCCAGAAAATTCACTCAAAACATGTGAGTTCAACTTTAATGACGTGATGTCTTTGAACGCAACTATTCTTTGCTCATAAAAACACATCATCAAACAAATTTAAATATTAGTCAATGACACCACCACTGAACACAAAGTGCAGTTTTTAAATGAAACGTTTTATTATTAAGGGAGAACAAAATTCCAAACCTACATAGCCCTGTGTGGAAAAAGTGATTTCCCCTTAAATCTAAAAAACTGGTTGGGCCACCCTTAGCAGCAACAACTGCAATCAAGTGTTTGCGATAACTTGTAATGAGTTTCATACAGCGCTGTGGAGGAATTTTGGCCTACTCATCTTTGCAGAATTGTTATAATTCAGCCACATTGGAGGGTTCTCCACCATGAAGTGCCTTTTTAAGTTAAGTTAAGCCACAGCATCTCAATAGGATTCAGGTCAGGACATTGACTTTGGATTTTTTTGGTACACAGCATAAGTCATGGTTTCATTAATCACAGCAGGTCTTCCAGGTCCTGAAGCAGCAAAACAGCCCTACACCATCACACCGCCACCACCATATTTTACTGTTGGTATGATGCTGTTTTTTCTGAAATGCAGCGTTATTTTTACGCCAGATATAATGGGACACACACCTTTCAAAAAGTTCAAATTTTGTCTGGTCAGACCACAGAGTATTTTCCCAAAGGTCTTGGGGATCATCAAGATCTTTTCTGGCAAAATTGAGAGGAGCCTTAATGTTCTCTTTGTTCAGCAGTGGTTTTGGTCTTGGAACTCTACCATGCAGGCCGTTTTTACGCAGGAGTCATGAACACTGACCTTAAGTTAGGCAAGTGAGGCCTGCAGTTTTTTGGATGTTGTTGTGGGGCCTTTTGTGACCTCTTGAATGAGTCGTCAAGTATTTGATTATTGGTGTGCTACTACGTGCCATTTGGTGCTTGTACAACCGGAGCAGGAGCCTGGTTTGCATTGCCAGCAGTAAGTTGAGCCTCTTTCCGGTGAACTTCTTTGTCAACGATTCTGTTCATAATTTTCATCGACTGAATTTCTAGACGCAGCCAAGGTTTTGAGGGAGTCCAGTTCGGGGACCTTTGGATGTGGTCTTGATGGCCTCATCGGGCTGTGACTTTCAGCATTTGCTGGGTCGGTTTGCAGCTGAGTGTGACGCTTCTGGGATGAGACTCAACACCTCCAAATCCGATGCCATGGTTCTCAGTCGGAAAAGGGTGGATTGCACCCTCTGGGTTGGGAATGAGGTCCTGCACCAGGTGGAGGACTTCAAGTATCTTATTGTCTTGTTCACCGGTGAGGGAAGGTTGGAACGTGAGGTCAACAGGCGAATCGGCCCAGCGTCTGCAGTAATGTAGTCGCTCTACCGGATAATCGTGGTGAAGAGAGAGCTGAGTCGGAAAGCATAGCTCTCAATTTACTGGTCGATCTATCTTCCCACACTCACCTATGATCATGGGCTTTGGGTCATGACTGAAAGGACGAGATCACTGATACAAGTGGCTGAAATGAGTTTCCTCCGTAGGGTAGCTGGACTCACCCTAAAAGAAAGGGTGAGGAGCTTGGTCATCCAGGAGGAGCTCAGAGTAGAGCTGCTGCTCCTTCACAGAGGAGCCAGTTGAGGTGCCACGGGCAACTAGTCCAGATGTCCCTCAGATGGCTTCCTCATGAGGTGTTGCGGGCATGCCCAGCCGGGAAAAGGCCCTGGTGCAGACCTAGGACAGGCTGGAGGGCTTTTGTCTCACAGCTGGCCTAGGAACGCCTTGGTGACCTCCCGGTGGAACTGGAAGAGGTGAACGGGGACTGGCAAGTGCAGACTTCCCTACTGAGACTGCTGCTCCTGCGACCCGGACTCGGATAAGCAGAAGAAAATGGATGGATAGATGGATATATTTCAAGTAACAATAAACATTGAAATTAGACAGCATTTCTGAAAGGAAAATTTGACTTTTTGGGAAATTTCATCCACAATCCTTACGTGAGGCATGAACAAATAAAAAGATTTCCTCGAGGAACACGGTTGAATGCCTTCTCCAAGTTCACAAAACAGACTGGTTGGGCAAACTCCCATGTACTCTCAAAGACCCTGCCGAGAGTGTAGAGTTGGTCCACAGTTCCACGACCAGGACGAAAACCACACTGCTCTTCCTGAATCGAAGATTCAACTATTCAGCTGATCCTCCTCTCCAGGACCCCTGAATAGACCTTACCAGGAAGGCTGAGAAGTGTGATCCCACGCTAGTTGGAACACACCCTCTGTTCTGGGGACCACCACCCCGGTCTGCCAATCCAGAGGCACTGCCCCAGATGTCCACACGATGCTGCAGAGTCGTGTCAACCAAGACACGCCGACAGCATCCAGGGACTTAAAGAGCCCCGTCGGATCTCATCCATCCCAGGGGCCGTGCCACCGAGGAGCTTTTTGACAACCTCAGCAACCTCAGCCCCAGCAATAGGAGAGCCCCTGACACTGCTTCCTCATTGGAAGATGTGTCGTGGGATTGAGGAGGTCTTTGAAGTGTTCCTTCCACCACAACATCTGGAGTCGAAGTCAGAAGCACACCATCCCCACCATACACATGTTGATTGTGCACTGCTTCTCCCTCCTGAGACGGCGGATGGTGGTCCAGAATCACTTCGGAGCCATTTGGAAGTTGTTCTCCATGTCTTCTCCAAACTCCTCCCATGTCAAGGTTTTTGCCTCAGCGACTGCTAGAGCCGCAGACCGCTTGGCCTGCCAGTACCTGTCAGCTGCCTCTGAGGTCCCATGAGCCATAAAGGCCCAATAGGACTCCTTCTTCAGTTTAACGGAATCCCTTACCTTTGGTGTCCACCAATGGGTTCTGAGACCATGACAAGCACTGACTACCTAATGGCCACAGCTCCGATCAGCTTCCTCAACAGTGGAAGCACGGAACATGGCCCATTTGAACTCAATGTCTCCCGCTTCCCTCAGAACATGGTCGAAGCTCTCCCGGAGGTAGGAGTTGAAACCCCTTCTGATAGAGGACTCTGCTAGACACTCCCAGCAGACCCTCACAATGCGTTTGGGCTTGCCAGGTCTGACCGGCATCCTCCCACATCATCGGAGCCAACTCACCACCAGCTGGTGGTGACTCTTCACCCGAGTGTCCAAAACATATGGCCGCAAGTCTGATGACATGACCACAAAGTCATTCATCAAACTGTGGTCTAAGGTGTCCTGGTGCTAGGTGCACATGTGGATACCCTTATGCTTGAACTTGGTGTACATTATGGACAATCTGTGACAAGCACAGCAGCCCAATAACAAAGCACCGCTCAGGTTCAGATCAGGGGGGCCGTTCCTCCCAATCACGCCTCTAGGTCTCACTGTTGCTGCCAACGTAAGCGTTGAAGTCCCCCAGCAGAACGAGGGATTCCCCCGAAAGACCACTCTCCGGTTCTCCCTCGAGGGCAGGGGTGCTCCTTAAGTCGATTGCAAGCTACTGGTAGTTTGGGCCGGTTTGGGCCGGTTTCAAGCTACACACAGAGATGCAACTTTCATCTTTATTTTTCAGATTATGGATAAACGAACTCAGCAGTAAGATGCCTATATCTACACAAAAAAGTTATCTGTTCACTTGTAGCGGCTAGTTATGTCGAAAAAATAATAATTTTTGATGGATTTGTTTCATGTCCTGAACTCCACTACAGAAATTTGTGTTTCTACACTACCATTTCTTAAACTATTATTTCATGATGAATTGGAAAATGTCCCCATTGCTGAAACCTTTTTAATATGTTGCCTTGACTGTGGCTGCATTGTCTTTTACCTATTCATTTTAATTTCTTGTACATCAGTAATGTTTGATAGCAAAACTGTGGGTCCTCTTCGGCCCTGAAAAAATATATACAGTCAAACCTATCTTAGCGGCCACCTTTATAGAACGGCCACCTGCCTATAACGGCCACTGAAAAATCCCCCGCAGCAAATTTACATGTTATAGACCCTGTGTATAGCAGTCACCTGTCCAACGCGGCCACCCATTTTGTCTCCCTTGGTCAATATCTGACCGCATATAGCGGCCAAATTACCGACTCAAGTAGAAGCTTCATGCATGAAAAAGTTTTGTTTTTCAATCAATGAAGCCGTCGTGTGTACACTTTAATTACTGAGTCCTAGCTCAGTCACAATCATTCACAAGATCCACACAAACTGTCAGTTGTTCCAAATAAAAAAGCTGTCTTCTTTTGAGCTTGCTATTTCCTGGTCAAATATGTAACTTTAAGAGCATTTGCACCAAAACATTATCGCAAAGTAGGCTGGGAACAGGACGTGCTCCCCGCGACGCTACAATAAAAAAAAACATACGCTAGCATGCATGCGGCAGCGGGAACAAAACTGAGTTCGGTTGTACTTAATTGAAGTATTTTAGAATGTACTCATGTTATTTTTTATCAATCCTCATCCACAAATCCATCAAAGTCCTCATCTTCTGTATTCAACACAAAAAAAAGCCGTCTTCTTTTACTAGTCTGTTAACTTGTCAGTGTTATTCAGCTCCGAAGCAAAGAAGGAAACTTCTCTTGTTGCTTCTGCCAACTTTATTTATTGAACGCGGCCACCAGAGGGCAGTTCAGAACACACACACGTCTCGTATCGTCTCTCCTTCCTGCTTGCCCACAAGGCAAAGGTTAAACAAGCCTCCCTACATAGCTGTCCAGGCAATGCCTGTAACAAGTGACACCGTTTATTTCCTGGTGTGAGACAATGTGCACTGGTCAATACTGTAATGCCGCTTGTTGTGGGGAAGGAGAGACTAACGTCGCCGATGCACTTTAATCGCTTTATTAACAGCGGAGAACACTGCAGGACTTTACATCCACGCCAACATAAACACACTTCCCAACTCTCTCGAAACTCACAGCTAGCACTGAGCCTAGCTCTCCTGCTCGGGACGCCCACCGTCACTTCCCGTCACTTCCTGATGAACTAAAACTGTAATGACACTCTGTTGTATAAAAAGTAAAATATTAAAAACAAGCGTAAGACATTACTAGCACAGCTTTGTTCTGTGGGTCTTGGATAATAACAAGCCCAGTAGATTCAAGATTCAAGAGTTTTATTGTCATATGCATAGTAAAACGGACAGTTATACTAAGCAATGAAATTCTTATTCTGTTCATTCTCCCAAGAAAAGAAAGAAAACACAAGAAAAAGAATAAGAACATCAGTAGTGCTGTACAACTTTTATCCGCAGTCCCACAGTGCCCTCTACTGGTCAACATTATTATTTTTTCCTTTTTTTCTTTTTTTTTCCTCTACAGTACTTGTCAACATTCAAACTGGACACCAACCTGTCTATAGAGGCCACCTGTCTATAGCGGCCCCTTTTGCAGACTCCCTCTAGTGGCCGCTATAGACAAGTTTGACTGTATTTTTTTATTTTATGCTTTGGTTCTTCATGCGCCGAACGGTGATCTAGTGGTTAGCATGTTGGCCACACAGTCACAGTCTGGAGATCGGGAAGACCTGGGTTCAATTCTGGGTTTGATATGAATGTGAGTGTGAATGGTTGTTTGTCTATCTATATGTGCCCTGCGATTGGCTGGCGACCAGTCCAGGGTGTACCCCGCCTGTTGCCCAAAGTCAGCTGGGATAGGCTGCAGCATACCCCCGCGACCCTAATGAGGAGAAGCGGCATAGAAAATGGATGGATGGATGGTTCTTCATGCATCTCGAGAAGGGTGTAAATTCTGCGGAAAAATAAGTTATACTTTCTTGCTCTTTTTAGCTCTTGGAGTGTGTCTGACTTGTGGCAGCACTAACAAGTTATGGTACCCGTTTAAGCATCTCAATTACTGCTTGAGGACAAACTTAATCCAATAATTAAAATGACATCCTTAAAAAAAACAATGACAAGTTCCTTGTCACATACAGAGATAGACACACAAAGTATTTTCCGCCAATACAGAACAAAGGGAAAAAAGTGCAGTCACTTTTCCTTTGACAAAACCATGGTCAGGAAGTTTTCGAAGCTAGTACAAAAAATACTGCATTAAATATTCAGGAAGTTGCAAATATTTCGGTTTAAGGCTGCCTATACTACCAAATGTTCCATCCATTATTAGCATTATTAGAAATGTGCATGGCTGCTTAAAGAATACTAAGTACTCGTTCGGTTGGTTAATCCTAATGCTTCTTTTTTCTTTTTCCCTCCTCATGCTCAACAGGGCACTATAATTATTTTTTTCTCTAATTATCATTTTCCCATTGGTTTTAGCAAATGTTGACATTCCTATGAGATTCCACTCAACAAGGGTGGATTGTGGGCCAGAGACATGGCACATATAATGACTTCTAACTACTTCATTTATCACAGGTTGCTAGTCAAGGCAAATTTTATAATAATGTGCTTGACAATGCAGTTGCAATACAGTAAATATTTCAAACACCAAGTCTTTTATTTTATGTTGAGATAAGTACTGTATGTCCTTCGACAGGGGCGCATGGACTGTTAGTGTTTCTTAACCTCAGTTTGACATTGATACTGCTCATTATTGTGTGTGACTCAAATGTCTGTTTTAGTGTTTTTTTCCTCTCATGACAAAAGTGTGGTGCAGTGACATGCGGTCACAGCAGGAAGGTGAGGCACAGCCTCTGTGGACAAATAAAAAAACGAGTTATAACAAAAAATAAATATTAATATTTGCGCATTGAACTGCATTATAAATGTATTTTCTGTATGATTCTAATGCTTTTTAAGTGGTCTAGTGGTTACCATGTTGGCCACACAGTCATAGTCAGGAGATCCGGAGGACCTGGGTTCGAATCTCCGTTGGGCATTTCTGTGTGGAGTTTGCATGTTGTATGGATGGATGGATGGATTATCCATCCATGTTTTCGATGCCGTTTCTCCTCATTAGGATCGCGGTGGTATGCTGGAGCCTATCCCAGCTGACTTCGGGCGACAGGCAGGGTACACGCTGGACTGGTCGCCAGCAATAATAATAATAATAATAATAATAATAATAATAATAATAATAATAATAATAATAATAATAAATATTTTGCCACACGTTACCATTTACAGGGCCAAACGGTGGCTGAGTGATTAGCATGTTAGCATTTTGGCCACACATTCAGGAGATGGGGAACACCCGGGTTCGAATCTCTGCATCTTTGTGTGCATTTTTGCATGTTATCCCTGTGCGTGCCTGGGTTTTTTCCGAGTACTCCGGTTTACCCATATTCCAAAAACATGCATGTTAGGTTAATGGCCGACTCTAAATTGTCCATAGGTATGAATGTGAGTGTGAATGGTTGTTTGTCTATATTGCACTGCGATTGGCTGGTGTCCAGTCCAGGGTGTACCCCGCCTCTCGCCCGAAGTCAGCTCGGATAGGCTCCAGCATACCCCCACGACCCGAATAAGGATAAGCGGCATGGATGGTTGCCATTTACTCTGACTAGGATTCAAACCCTAGTCAGCACACTTGAGTGCTGACATTGTTATCCACTACATCAGGGGTGTCAAACTCGTGCCATGGAGGGCCGAGACACTGCAGGTTTTCTTTCCAGCCAGTCACTAAAGCAGGTGATTTTAACGATCAACACCTCCTTCAATCTGAGGTGAGGAGCTCATAAATTAAGTCACCTGCTGGAGAAACTGGCTGGAAAGAAAACCTGCAATGTCTCGGCCAACCAGTGGACGGTGCAGACTCAGCTGCACCGTTGCGACAGGAAAGGTAAGTGGCTTAGCCTGATGTGGAACAGTAGCAGGCGTTGGAGGTGACCTCACCTTGGACTGGCGTGCGAACCAGGAGCTGCACGTCCCCAGCTGCCCAGCTGATGTTCCCCCAGATGTCGTCAGAAAAACCAGACGCAGGGAGAAGGGGCTTTAGGAGGGTTTTTAAACAGGTGTGCATGGCAACCACGCCACAAGGCTTACACGCCAGGGCGACACGTGCTTTCATGTTGCGGAGGTTTTCCATGAGTCCTCCTGGAGCCTCCTGACCATACAAGAAGTTTTTTGTCTGGAGAGCAATCTCCCTCAAAAAAAATGTCAGAGGATGTGTCCTTGACATGTTCATTGTGTCACAGAATGTCAAAGGCTGTTGTAAGTTAGACCCCTGGTATACAGGGACAGAAGCAACATGCAGGAAAGAGTCTTTTTTGTCAGGAATTATGTGCTGCTCTGCTGCCCTCTGTTTGTTTTGCTTTGCAGCACACACCCTAAGTCTAGTCTGAGGACTAATTAACACACCTGCAAGCAATTGGGAGCGACCCCTCTTAAGACACAGTCCTACTCGTACCCGCTGCCAGATTGTTGCCAGCTTCTTGCCAGCATTGGCTCCTGATTCCTCTGCGCCAAGCATCCAGCGTTTTCACCAAGGACTTGCTACCTGTTACCTCCTGCCATGCTACTCCCTGCTGCAACGTATGCTCTTTTGTATTACCTCTCCTGCTAGGAATATTGCAGTGATTTCCCTTCTACCTTTTTGCATCTGTCGTAGTTAGTGCCTTTTTTCCCGTGGCTTACTTCGGGCTACTTGTGTTGTACTTTATGACTCCTTGTTTCCTTTTTTTCTTGTGGAATAAATCCTATTAAACCTCTCCTGGCTCACGCATCTTGGGATCCAGAAACCGGCTGCCGCCTAGACCTAACAGAACAATCTGGCCAGACCATGGATCCCGCGGTGCTAGACCATTTTCGTTCCTCCCTTTCCCACCAAGGACAGCTGGTGAAAAGCCATGAGCGCTCCCTTACAGAGATTAGGGAGACACTTGCTTCCCTTGCCGCTGGCATCAGCGCCCTTGACCAGCGTTTGGAGCGAGCGCTCCCCAACGGACCCCTGGGAAATGCAGCACGCTCCCCGGGTATGGACCCCACCAACCCGCTGCTGCCGCCGGACCTGCCGCTCTCTTTACGGCGCGAACCCAACATCCCCCCCTTTAGTAAGGATTTGGCACAAAAGCTACCACCACACAGACCGTATGCCTGTGCTATTAAGTTGCTCCCAGACGCGCCACTACCCTGCGCTAAGCTATACAATGTTTCTGGCCCGGAGCAACAGGCTCTGAAAGACTACATTTCCTCCTCCCTGGCCGCTGGCCTCATCCGCCCCTCCTCCTCTCCACTAGGGGCAGGATTTTTTTTTTGTTGAGAAAAAGGATGGCTCACTTCGCCCTTCATTACAGTTTGTCGTATAAGTTGACGCGTCGGATACAGGAGTGGGCGCCATCCTTTCCCAGAGGTCCCCTGTCGAACAGAGGCTCCACCCCTGCGCCTTCTTCTCACGTTGCCTCACACCGGCAGAAGGGAATTATGATGTGGGGACTCGAGAGCTGCAGGCCATCGTGCTTGCGCTGTGGGAGTGGAGGCATTGGCTGGAGAATGCCACCCAGCCATTTATAGTCATTACAGACCACAAGAACTTATCTTACATCCGCTCCGCTCAACTACTGAATTCTCGCCAAGCACACTGGTCCTTGTTCCTTACCCGATTAAATTTTTCTATTACATACAGACCCGGTTCACGTAGCACCAAGCCAGACGCCCTGTACAGGATCTTTGGCCCGGCGGAGGTCGACAAGAGCCCGGAAACAATAGTACCTGTGGCCAGGGTGCTGGGGGCGCTGCAGTGGGACGTGGAAAAGAGGGTGTCAGAAGCCACGGCAGGCATGGAACCTCCAGAGGGGTGCCCGTCCAACTCAGAACTGATGTCTTACAGTGGGCTCATGCCACCAAGATTTCCTGTCATCTGTGAGTTCGACGGACCCACTTCCTGGCCTCCCAAAGGTTTTGGTGGCCCTCCATGTCCGCCAACATCAAGGAATACGTGACGGCCTGCTCTGTCTGTGCTAGAAGCAAGTCCTCACATCAGCCACCGGCGGGGTTGCTCCACCCCCTTCCTATACCTTCTCGACCCTGGTCCCACATTGCCCTAGATTTTGTCACAGGTCTTTCTGCTTCCCACGGGAACACGGTAATCTTGAACATTGTTGACAGATTCTCTAAAATGACTCATTTTGTCGCCTTCCCCAAGTTACCTACCTCCTTTGACACTGCCCGCTTGTTAATCAGACACGTTTTCCACCTCCATGGCATTCTGGCTGACATTGTGTCCGACAGGGGGCCCCAGTTCGCACCTCGGGTAGGGAGGAGCTTCTGTAAGGCGTTGGGTGCCAAGGCCAGCCTCAGGTCGGGATACCACCCCCAATCCAACGGCCAGACAGAGCGGGCCAACCAGGACCTCGAGGCGGCCCTACGTTGCATATGCCATCGGCACCCCTCTGCTTGGTCAGCGCACCTGCCATGGATTGAATATGCCCACAACTTTCTAGTTTGCTCGGCCACAGCTATGTTGCTGTTTAAAGCCGCCTTCGGTTATCAGCCCCCATTCTTCCCTTCCCAGGAAGCTGAGATCGCCATCTCCTCCGTTCACCTGCACCTCCCCCGGGCCCACTGCATCTGGAAGGACACCCGCGCTGCATTATCACGTACAGCAGACCTCAACAAGCAACTAGCGGACCGTCTTCAGGTACCAGCACCTTCCTATCAACCCGGACAGGAAGTATGGCTCTCTTCCCGGGACCTACCTTTGGCAGGAACCTGCAGGAAATTGGCTCCCAAGTTTGTGGGCCCCTACGTGGTGGATTCCATTATCAATGACTCTTCGGTGAGACTCAAGCTCTCTCCGGCACTGCGAGTACACCCAGTCTTCCACGTTTCCCGCCTTAAGTCAGTCAACACCAGCCCACTGCGCCCTCCGGCCGAGGCTCCTCCCCCGCCATGCATTATCGGTGGCCAGCCAGCCTATACCGTGAGAGCCATTTTGGACTCCAGAAGGAGGGGCAGGGGTGTGCAGTACTTGGTAGATTGGGAAAGTTATGGACCTGAGGAGTGTTCGTGGGTGGCCCGCTCCTGTATCCTCGATCCTTCACTCGTCGTCATTTCCACTCGTCTCATCCCAACAAGCCAGGCATGCTGCCATATAAAAAGGGGGGGGGGGGGGGGGGGGGGGGTACTGTCAGGAATTATGTGCTGCTCTGCTGCCCTCTGTTTGTTTTGTGTTGCAGCACACACCCTAAATCTAGTCTGAGGACTTTTTAACACACCTGCAAGCAATTGGGAGCGACCCCTCTTAAGACACAGTCCTACTCGTACTCGCTGCCAGATTGTTGCCAGCTTCTTGCCAGCATTGGCTCCTGATTCCTCTGTGCCAAGGATCCAGCGTTTTCACCAAGGACTTGCTACCTGTAACCTCCGGCCAGGCTACTCCCTGCTGCAGCGTATGCTCTTTTGTATTACCTCTCCTGCTAGTAATATCGCAGTGATTCTTAGTTTGCCTTTTCCCTGCTACCTTTTTGCAGCTCTCTTAGTTAGTGCCTTTTTTCTCGTGACTTACTTCGGGCTACTTGTGTTGTACTTTATGCCTCCTTGTTTCCTTTTTTTCTTGTGGAATAAATCCTATTAAACATCTCCTGGCACACGCATCTTGGGATCCAGAAACCGGCTGCCGCCTAGTCCTAACATTTTTTTATGGACTGGCAGGTGCAAGTACTTACAAGCACTGATGTCAAGGTAAAAAGATAACAAAAGGTGACTGTATAAAAAGGGCATCATGAAGGAAAATTCAACTTCAGGATGCATCAGTACTGCAAGTGTCTCCCGTATGACATTTCTGTTTATTTTATTGTCCGAATATTGATGTCACACTTACATTAAGGACATTATACAGGTTGTATCTATTTTATATGCTGCTAATAAATGTTTCTGCAACATTATATTATTGGTGACATGTTGACAAACACAAACTGGCAGGCACCATGATGCCACTGAGTGTGCACTCAGACGGTAGGCGCGGCTTGCGCAGTCAGTGGTGAAGCCATGCTCATGGTGGCCTCATCTTAGGATTTCTTCCCTGTATTTGATCAGGAAATCTGCAAATTCAGCAAGTTTTACTTAAGAAATTGTGAAAAACGATTGGATATTATCATTGTGTGGCAGGATGGACTTGGTCATTTAGCATAATAGTGGGTTGTGTGCTGTGACTGTTCGGCAATCACCTCTAGAGGGCACCTTATAAAAAGGGGCTGTGTTATCGTCCCCATTCTCTTGATTGTTGCTGCTGAGGTACTGTCACTGTGCAATATGTACCAGGAACGCAATCATTTCAACTGGTTTCTACGCATGTGTAGAACGCATCTACATCCGGTCGGCCTATTTTTCGGCAGTCACGTTAGGCATGTGTAATCTACACCATCCGTCGATCTATTTTACGGCAGCAAGCAATATACATCCCTCCGCTACTCCCAAAAACGTTATTAAGATAGATAGAAATTTGAGAAATAACAACATAATCAATCTTTTTTTTTTCTTATATCAGATCCATGGTGCAAGTGGACAATTTATAAGCTTTTTTTCTTTGTTCCATAAATTATTTTATTACTTTTTTTAATACTTTTTTTTTCACCACTAAAAGAAATACACACAAAAGCATTTGCTAGGAAGATATGTTTGGATGGATGGTATTTCCCCGTTTAGAAAAAAAACTCTGATGTATGTTACACGTAACCGGATATAACGTTTACGTCTGCGCTACGTGCATTGCGTAAGTTTTACATAGCTCAGTCTTAGTGGACGTCATAAGACGATAGAAACATCGGCATGCCAATGAAGTATTTTAACAAGAGTCACTTATAAAATAACCTCCCAACATAATACATATACACTCCTAATCAAAATCTTAAGACCAGTTAAAAAATTGCTAGAATTTGCATTTTGAACATTTGGATCGTAATGACATTTTAAGTAGAGCTCCAATATGCAAAAGCAAGACTGGGGAGTGAGACAAAAAGCATTTGGAAAAAGTAATTTATTGAAAACAGTTAAACTGAACTTTACCTTAAATTTAACTGTTTATCAGCTGATCAAAAGTTTAAGACCACAAAAAGCCAAAAGGCTTTTATAACCTGCTCAACATTATAGCTCGAAATTTTCATTTTCTGTCAGGCATTCACACTGTCATGCCCTCCTGATGGCTAAAGCTAAGAAGCTTTCTCTTTTTGAACGTGGTCGGATTGTGGAGCTGCATAAGCAAAGCCTCTCGCAGCGTGCCATTGCTGCTGAGGTTGGGAGCAGTAAGACAGTCATTCTAAGTTTTTAAAAGATCCTGAGCATTATGGAACAAAAAAGTCAAGTGATAGACCCAAAAAAATCACACCTGCGCTGAGCCAGAGGATCCAATTGGCTGTCCATCAAGACGCAGGTCGTCTTGATGGACATTAGGGCCCTTACTGGTGCCGACTGCAGTGCAATAACCATAAGACGGCATCTGCTGGAAAAGGGTTTAAAAAACAAAAAACAAATTCAAAGAACTGGTCTCCTTCAACGCCACAAAACTGCCCGTTTAGCCGTTTCTACCCGGCACAGGGACGGGGGGTCCATCATGGTCTAGGGTGCTTTTTCATTCAGTGGAACACTGGAACTTCAGGTGGTGCAGGGTTGTCAAACGGTGGGTGCGCACATGCAGATGTTGCAGTGGGAATCCCTCATGACTGAGGGCCCTTGTCTGTGTGGTAACAGCTGGGTTTGTCAACAGGACAACGCTGCAGTTCACAATGCTCGCTTGACCAAGGACTTCTTCAGGGAGAATAACATCCCTCTTTTGGACCATCCTGCATGTTTCCCTCATTTAAATCCCATAGAGAACATTTGGGGATGGATGGCAAGGGACGTTTATAAAAATGGCAATCAGTTCCAGGCAGTTGATGCCCTTCGTGAAGCTACTCATTACTGAGTCCTACTGAGAACATTTTTTGTTCTGGTTTGGAGAGTTTTTTGTTATTTTTTGAGCGATAGTCTTAAACTTTTGATCAGCTGATAAACAGCCTATTTCAGTTTAACTGTTGTTTTCAATAAATTACTTTTTCAAAGTGCTTTTTGTCTCACTCCCCCTTCTTGCTTTTGCATATTGTAGCTCTATTTAAAACCTCATTAAGATCTAAATGTGAAAAATGCTAATTCTAGCTATTTTTCAACTGGTCTTAAGATTTTGATCAGGAGTGTATAAAGTATGGTTATTGACCATTTATGTTCATCAGTTTAAAAAATAAAAACTACCACAGCACGTGACGTTGCAGAAGCGCTGTCGTAAAAATTAGCCAAAAGTGGAAGTGACGTAGTCCTTGCGCATGCGTGGGACCGATTGCGTTCTGGGTACATATTGCGCAGTGACAGGTATGCCCCCTTTCTGGTTGCCTCGTGCAAGCCGGTTCCCCAGGAAATTAAGGAGTTCCTGTTGTGTAATTGCGGAACGAGTTGTTGGCTTCAGGCTGTCTCGTTTTTCCGGTGCTTGACAGTTTCACCACTGGTGTATAATGCCTGAGCTCCCCATTCGCGGCACGGAAATCTTACGGACGACGACTGCTGCTTGGCTTTGGGTTCAAATTTTATCTTGTTGACGGGTGTCCCCTTTAAATGGTTTGGCCCTTTGTGCACCAGTTTCCATACGACTACGTGTGCGCGCACACTGTCGCGCTTTTGGTTTATTTATTGTATTTATTACTTTTTTTTACTTTTTCTTGCGTTTGCTGTGGGTTTGCAGTGTTTTTGAGTTTGAATTTTATATTTTATCACAATCTTTACCCCAATGGTAACTTTTAATGTATTTTTAACAAATTATAATAAAAATAACTTTGTAGGCTTGAAAAAAACGTCTTCTGCCTCAATGGTGCTACGAACCTAGAATGATTTTTATTTATATTGGGCAATTATTTCCTAGGGTGTAATTCCCAAGGTGGCGTTGTCGGTTTCCTTTTGTTAAAATTGACCTCCTCATAACCCTCGTGTTGCCACAATCGGCTGGACAGTGTTCGTAATTGTGTTATGTGTTAGTTATATATATATATATATATATATATATATATATATATATATATATATATATATATATATATATATATATGTATAGATATTACAGGGCATATTAATTTGAAATCAAGCAAATCCAAAGCCATGTGTTGAAGTTTTGAGGTATCGTTGTTCACTTGGCTAATGTTACTGTCAACTGTGTCCAGTTATGGAGTAATTTCTTAAATGGTGTGAAATTTGAATTAACTGTCATATAATGAGTACAAAAAACACATCAGCTCATTCACGAGTTGAGTTAATAAATAAATATCCACTTCCTGGTTTGATGTCTCGCGTGCGCACAGGAAGTGACAGTCCTCCCGCCGACGTCAGACAGCTCTCGAGCGCTTCTGGTGTCTGAACCCCAAACAAGCACACACACTCACTAGAGAGGCACGCATCACCGTCGCCGCTGGGCTCTGTCGGTTCGGACGTGTCCTCCCGGTGGTTCCCAGAGCCCGCAGGTTTGAGTGAGGAAAGCGGGGAGAAGATTGATCATTGTCATTGTTGAGGATAAAGAAAAGCAACATCGTCTTTGCGAGAGAAGAGTTCTGTTTTTTTCAAGCTTGCATCCACTCGGAGGCTGAGAGGAGATGAGCTGCGTAACATGGATATCCGAAGAGGGATAATTGTCAACAAACCCCACGGTGGACGTATTAGGGTAAATCGGTTTTACTACTTTGTTGAATTAAACTTAATTAGTTCATGATTCTTGACCACATTTAAAGCTAAAGCTGCATTCCAAACTTTCACTTCGGCACACCAACAATTTGCAGTTATTGACATGATTGCATATAAGCCAAAACTTTGGATGTTTTACAGCACATTCAAAGCACATCTTCAATTTGTTTATTATCTTTGCAAGTAGGGGCCATCAGAAACCGGAACTACAATCATCGTTTTTAATCTGTTTTAGTGATTTGTTGCAGCAGGTTTATTGTATCTCCTATCTTATCCAATGCATCTTTTGTGTGAAAGGTCACAAATTCCCTGGCAGAAGCTGGCAGAACTCATTTGTTGCCAGTAATCAGGTGGGGATTGAAGTGAGTCAGGGATGATCATCGCCCTCTCCCCCCCTTATTTAATTGCACGGAGGTTGATTGCAGTTATTGCAGTTATTGTCCACAAAGTTATTCTCATGAAGACTCTTCATGAGCTTCATTAGCTTTGAATTAGATCACTGAGACAAATAAGTTCCCTCTGGCAACGTTCTCTGTCTTGGGATTTCTAGTTGATGTATACAGATGTTTAAATTCATTCACTTTTTGACATGCACGTTATTCCTTCTACTTCATTTTAGAGCTACTCCTCATCTCCTTGGGGAACAGTGCTTACGGACACACTTGTGATGATGACACTGTGTATATATATATATATATATATATATATGTATATGTATATATATATATATATATATATATATATATATATATATATATATATATATATATATATATATATATATAGTATATAATTCATCATATACAATGATATATATAAAGTATATATATATATACTTTTTTTGCCTTCAGTGCAGATTTTAATTGTTCTCTGTTGGATTGATGCATGTTGATGATGCACTCTAGCCAGGACAGCAAAATTGAGAGCATGCTGTAACACATTGTCAATGAAAGCGATTAGGAGGAGCTGGTGAAAAAGAACTGTGCAACAGCCATCATTTGGACTTGGTTGTGATTTAAGCTGTCCGACCATCAGTAGAAACCTATACTCGGAGTGTGTGGGGCAACAATTTTGACAATCATACTGACTGGTTTTCTGACCCATTTTTGCAGTGTTTTTTTTTAGCAACAGCTCTCATTGACTATTTACAGGTAGCTTGTCAGTTTCCATGGTCGCCAGCAAACGATAGTAATTTAAGACAGAAGGGGAGTGTTATTGCAGCTGGAACTAATCAATGTGTTACAACAGTAATTTTTATTTCAAATATTGATCCGAAATCAGAGGAGAAGACATGGCTGTACATCCTATGAGCGAGTAATATACATACAAATAATGCTCTACAAGCCAGCCAACTTGTACTATTAATTTGTACTTTTACTTTTTATTATTTATTGTTTTACTAGTTTGTGCAGAACTTTGTAAAAGTGGATTAAATAAAGTTGATTGGATTGAATTGGCTAATCACATTTTTGCGAAAGTGCACATCATGCTATACAAAGAGGGTTTTGTAGGGAAGAGCGAGTCGTCGCTGTGTACCCTTGTGTGTACTGCATTGGAGGGTTAGTGCATGCAATTCTGTTGCTTTTCACTATGCAGATGGTGAAGGGTTTATTTGGAGCCAGTCTCGAAAAGGAGCTATACCATATCTCCTATGGGAAAACTCCTCGCAACACTGCTTTTTCTTACATCTGGATCATTCCAGTGCACCATGGCACGCAGTGCTGTGTAAACAAGCCATGCACCACTGTCCTGTCCCTTAATTAGCACAATAGAGTGGATTTTAGTGTGGATCTCACCTGGATACGCACCTATGTTAAGTAGATAACGCTATACAAGTACATTTTGGACACGTTCACATGAATATCATAGTCAAATAAATTGTAAATATGTTGCAGCATAAAACACGTATATTTACATGACACGCAGTGTAAAACGATAATTAAATGACTAAGCACCTCAATACGTGATTATTATGATGATATGACATCTTTGTTGGAGTTCACCGGTGTGTTTATTTGTGTCTTACACGAAGACCTCTAACTTCATGGCTTCCAGCCCAATTTTTTGTTTACGGTCACTCTGCTCTTCCAAACTCTTCATGGTGACAGCCTGTACCACACGCAAAATCCTCATCAAAAAAGGGATGGTCTACTAACACTTTTGCATATGTTTGCAAACAGATGCAAAGCATAGCAGATCACACGCAAAACACGCTCCACATTTTTTTGTTTGCTCACGCAATTTAGCGCTTGTTATTTGGCCCATACAGTAACACAATGGACACAGCTGCATGGCTTGTGAGGGTTTACATTGACTTTATTTTTATTGTAGGGATGCTCCGATTGATCGGCCACCAATCAGTATCGGTCGATTTCCATAAAAAAATCACGTGATCGCCATATGTCTTTCGACGGCCATCACAAAAGCCGATCACTTGTGGCTAGCACTACTGCAGTTCGCAGTGATCCTTTGTGCAGTGTAGTGTCTTGCCCTAACTCACGTCTTGGGCAGCATTGTCCTCCCACTTTCCTTCACACTGCGCAGGCGTGCCAAAACAAAATAATTATGTCTGCCGTGTGGAACTTAACTGCCAACATATGCCATGAAAACTATCTTGCGGGGGTGACTGAGTATGGTGAGTTTTCAAGGCTCACGGTGTGATCATGAGTCAAACGGCAGCTCACGCATCCATCTCCTTATTAATTAATTACGAATTTGATTAGTAATTACCTGTTTTTTTGGGCCCTCTGGCAGTCAAGGGACCTTGGAATTGTCCTGAAATTTTCCCTTTAAATGGCACCCCTGGCCGATAGCACTTATCATAAATAAATTGAAAAATATGTAATTAACTCATTAAACCCCAGCCATTTTTCAAAAGACATCCCCTCCAGTACAGGCCATTTTAGACATTTTTGATTGATCTTTCAAGGCACACAGAGTATAAGAGTGTTCTATGGCTATATAAACATGGAGCCTACCACAAGAAAAATTTGACTCATCTTTGTTCAGAAAAAAAAGTTTGTTCCTACCTTTTTCTGTTCTTTAGTAATCATCAGTAGAACATAGATAAGTTTCAGGAAAATATCACTTCCTTCCCAGAAAAGGGAGAACAGCTTTTTGTGAAAAAACACATTTCAAGCATAACTTTCACTTTGACACAAATGTTTTTTGGTTTTCAAATATCTAAACAACTATACCACAAGATAAAGAACACAAAAAATATATATATTTTTTTTACATCAAAATAAGAATTTATTTACAAATATAGCACCATGAACTGTTTGCAATTTTCACATTTGGAACTCAACTATTTGTGTGCATGCGTGTGCGTACATGTTGTGTGTGCACGTGCATGCGTGTGTGTTGCGCGCGTGTGTTGTGTGTGCACGTCTTTGCCTGCTTGTGTGTGCGTGCGTGCGCATGGGTTAAAATGTCCCTACAGTGGTAACTTTCCGAACGCTATCTGCAGCTAAAAACCCTGGTTGGAGCATCCATACTTTATTGCTCATGTGTTTTGCACACAACGCTGTACATTACTGTACATTAAACGTGCAAGAGGGTGAACTACAACAGTTTGTTACACGCACCATATTGTAAGAGAACCGAGATAGTACCGATAGAACCGAGATACGCAAACAGAGGCTACATTTTTGCGGACATTTACGCCAACTGAGGTTTCACTGTATTTATTTGTGCTCAGTGCTTATTTGCTCCTCAGGACATATGCGTCAGATGGGCACCTCTACAAGATACAAGTGCCACCCATATTGCTCACATAAAGTGGATAAAACCAAACCGAGTAGTGAGAGAAGTGATTTCACTGCTGGGCTTCAGCCCTCACGTTATTTGGAAGGTAAACAAGTAAATTACAACACAAATTGCTTAAAGAAAATCAGCACTTAAAAAAAAAAAATCCCCATCATCCACAATCCTGATAAGTCAAACAAGTCACCATGATATTGATTTTGACACATGGAGCACATAGTGTTGATATCATAGCCATATACACAGTCAATCTAGCCGTGTCACGATGCCAGAAAAGTAATTCTCCGGTGTTAGCGCCTATAATGTCTCCAATGCCTCGCTATAGCTTGGTTAATATGCAGGTCACGGCATGTAAATAGAGCGTTGTTGGTGGTTTTTGGAAGTTTTTTTAGAGGGCTTTTTAGGCAAAATAGGTGAATCCCATTATGATCATTATTAATTGCCTCATGCTAGCAGTTTTTCCACTATCGAGAATGCACAGAAATTGGAAAGACCTGCATTCTTATCTCACATTAGAATTGTGGATGATGGGTCCAATAAAAAAAAAAAAATTAATACTTAATGTATAATATTGAATATCTCGAAGGCCACAATTTTCAAACATATGTTATTTCACAACAAAAATGTTAAATAACAAAAAAGAGTGACTTGTGAGTCTATATGAGTTGGCTTAGTCTTGACACTTGATGTGTTGACGGTGGCGGAAGGTAACTAAGTGTCAACGGAACATCATGGAAAGTCAAAGTCATTGGGTGCACAATTCAGGGTTTCCACGACATGTTTTGAAACTTGAAAACAATTTTAATTAATATATTATATGAATGGATATATATGTTATATAGATACATATTTGGCTTATTATTTACGCACAAATTGACCACAGTTAGTTTGAAAACAATTTAAAATATGATTGAAAAGTTTCACTTCACTTTATTTTGATAAGCATGCACTGTAGTCGCCTGTCTGCCTTGCACTTCTGCATGTGTGACCAGATACGTGAGCCACGCGACACATCTTGTGTTGACTTTCACTTTGTTTCTTATTATTGGGAGAATGAACAATACCCCTAAAATGTGCAGTCTATTGATGACAGCTTGTCACAAGCTCAGCCTATCTACGCCAGCGTGTGTGAACGCTCACGTTTCAATATCACTCCACTTTCAGGCATTTTTGTTTCCATGCCTGACTGGCGGCATCTAGCCTCTTGTTTTTGTGCCACGGGCAAGCTACGATCATCATCACGACTTACTTCTTAAAGTGTCACTTAACAACCTTACTGTCTTGTTGTAATTATAATACTTATGGCTCGTCTTCAAAACACTAGTAGTGTCTCAAAGTTGTGCAACACAAACACGTCGTGTGTACAGCTTTAGACAGGTAGCTCGTATGCTGGCAGTTAGGGCTGAGCCAGGTACTCGTTTTAGACGAGCACACTGAGGGAGATGTGCTTTGTAAATAAAGTGTAATTTAAATGTTGGCAGTGCTCTCAGCAACTTTGCCATGGAATAGTTTTGTAATGTTCTCGGTTCATGTTCTGCTACTTGTTGAAAAAAGTTAAATAAATTAAAAAATGCTATTTGTACTAAAAAAAAATTGCTGGCGCAGCAGCACGACACAGCGGCGGCAGTCCGCCCTCCCATGCAGCCCACCACCACCGCTTGAAAAAATCCTAGGGGAAATCCTGCAATTTATAAAAATGAGGAAAGAAGAAGAGGACAAACGGGCCAAAGATAAATGTACGGAGCTGTGTCATAAATTCATGTTTCCCATATTATGCAATGGATGTGATAAAATAAGCTAACATTACTTGGTAGCTAATGTGACGGTGGCGGTTTCTGGCATGTGCTTTATATACAAGTGCACTGGACGGCATTGATAAAAAAGCTCTGTGTACCCTTGCCAGAAAAAAAAATTGTGCAGTGAAGTGTTTTTATCTTGTCAATCAGTGGTGTAGCATATCGATCTAAGTGGGGAATTAGCAATCTAAGTGGGGAATTAGCGCCCACTTACGACTAGGTGTTATGCGCAGACAGTACATGAATGAGACGCGGTGCCGATGGGGGCAGGGGCACTCTGTTTTACTTTGTTGTAACTTGTCCACACTGTCTTGTCAAATAAAACAAACAATTCTTGTGGCAATATAATATATGGAATAGATGATGGAGGGTGTAGTCTGGTGCAGCCAAGTGGGAGCATCTATTTTCTATGCCACTTATCCTCATTAGGGTCGCCGGGGTATGCTGCAGCCTATCACAGCTGATTTCAGGCGAGAGGCGGGGTACACCCTGGACAATCCATTCACATTCACATTCATACCTATGGACAATTTAGAGTCGCCAATTAACCTAACATGGAATGTGGGAGGAAAACCCACGCACGGGGAGAACATGCAAACGCCACACAGAGATGATTTGGGACATTCAAACCCAGGTCTTCCTGATCTCCTGACTGTGTGGCCAACATGCTAATCACTAGGCCACCGTGTGGCCCTGTGGGGAGTAAAACCAGTTCATTGGTTGTAGATTGATTACAATATATTGTGATGTGACGGCCATGATTCCCTGCATTAAAACTTGAAATACAACATTGTCGTCGGTTCATTGTGAAAAGGCCAAACATATTTTCTTAAACTTCAACACATGTGGATGGACATTTAAGTAGGAACAGTGCAGTGATTGGCCCCCTTTCTTTTATTTTGTGAGAAAATGATATCTAATTTGATGCTATGTGCGGCATGGACTCAGTGGAGCTGCTTTTCTCGCTGAGACATTGAAGTTGCAGGCTGTCTCCTGCAGCTTTTCATCTAACAGCTCTCTGTGGTTGCTCCCTCTTGTTCCATTTTTCCCCTGCACCATTTCAAACTGAACTTTGAACTGTCAAAAAAAAATCATACCGTGCCTTCAAGACTGAATGATGGCAGTCAGCGCTCAGCTCACTAACAAGAACATCACATTTCCCTGTGACTATAGCTATACTACAGTTACAACCACTCTCAAAATACATTCAGAAGACATGTTTTTATTAGGAGGGGCAGTTGAATTTCTCTTTTCTTTACAACAATAGGTTATTCTCCATTACAATGACATCTGTTACCATTATGCAAACATATTTAAATGAATGTCTATATGAATTTAACTTAAAGAGGCTCTTAAAGGGCTCATGACACCAAAAAGGTTTGAAAAAAATTAATAAGTACTTTTTTGTCATACTGCTGTAATAGATAAACAACTATGAAATATGAGTGAAATGAAGTTGTGATTTTGACATGATTTTGACACGCCTGAACTGACGCCATCTTGGCTGTGACGTCATGACCAAAACACGTTCCAGGAACCAGATTCAAACGCACGTAGCCATGAACTCCCAGTAAAGCCAAGAAAGTGACATATTCACAACAATAGCACAATAATAACATGCACTGATATTGTGTTGTGATGACTATAATGTAACACACACAAACAATGGCTACAAGTGTGTTTTTATTGTTTTATTTCAGTAAGTGACTGTGACAGCTGTATGCACACTGCAAAATAAAAGACCAGTGAGGAGCGATCAATGCTTATTTAGCCCTGGCATGACAACAGTCAATGTTTTGCTAGCCTTTCACATGGAGAACAGTTACGAGTGACACTGGCAACCATGATACGTTTTACTGGAAGTGATAGCCACCGACAGCTATCAGCTATGCACACTGCGCGGAGCTGAAGACTAGTGACAGCGATTGTTGTTTAGCAAGCAATTTGGCATGAAAACCCATATTATTATTCTAAGACTTGTAGTGACGCTGCAATCAAAGACGACCCTTTGGATTTATTGTTGCACATCAGGTGCCGAGCTATAGCGTTATAACCAAGCCAGTCACGAATCAACACTGCATTAGCCACCAGCACTACGCTGGGCACTATTGAGAATATTAGTAGAAGAAATGTGGATTGACTTACTGCCACCTTGCCACTCTTTTCCATGGTCTAACGTCTTGTTTGTTTTTAACTTTTTATTTCTATCTGCAGGGCAGTATACAAACATGTATCCCACTAAGTTTGCTGACACATCTGACGAGGCGAATGGTGTCATAGAAATGTTAATGAGCTTACTCAGTCTCCTCGAGTTTTCCAGCAAATGCTTTCAACACAACAAGCGGCCATAATGTAAAAAAAATGTATAACAAACAACAGAAATTCATCCTGAACTGGACCATAACAATGTGGCAGCATTGGAGAACTTCTGGTGTAAACGTCACTTAATCCTCCTTCTCCAGTCCCGGAAGAAGTGACGAAAATTGTAAAAAATTGTAAATATTTCAACGTTCTTTACAAGAGAGTTTTATTGTCATGTGCATAGTAAAACAGCAGTTATACCATGCAATGAAAAACTTATTCTGTTCATTCTCCCAAGAAAAGAAATAAAACAAATGAAAGAATAAGAACATAAGAAACATAAACACATAAACATATATACCAAGAAATTAAGCAACAACACGGCGGCCCAGGCGCGCGACGGTCCGGAGGCACGGCGGGCTCCGTCCCGCCCGCACGCACGCGTTACGGCGGAGGGGCTCCGGCTCCCCCGGTCCGGCGCGGGCGGCGCGGGCGGGCGGCGCGGGCGGGCGTCCCGGCGGGCCGACGGCCACGCGCCCTGGCCCCCGGAGGCCGGCGCAGGCCAGGACGGCGGCGTGCGTGTGCGCGGCGTGTCGTGGCGTGGCGTGGCGTGGCGTGGTTGTCGCACGCCCGAGTCCGAGCACATGTCTAACCCAGGAAATATGCCTATCAGTGTTATTTTTCACAACGAAAATGACAATATTAACATGTGTTTTGGTGTCATGACTACTTTAAACTTCAATGAATCCAATGGACAGACCAGGAGTACGTAAAACAAAACATATGCAGTACATTAACTTGAAAGAGCAGTACATTGCAGCACCATGAAGGTTTTTTCAAATAAAATAAGAGCTTTATAACTATTTATTGGGAGTGTATTTACAAAGACATTGTACAAGCTTACTAGTGGCTTAATATTTTCATGCTTAAATAGAGGATATCCTAACAGAATTATTTTGCTGTTTACATGAATTTTCCTAGTTCATATTCTTCCACGGCTGATTTTGTTCAAATCTGGGCATGAAGACTCAAGCAGGAAGAACCTTTCAACATATGCTATGGTGCTCAACATGGGGGGGGATTGGGACACTCGTTCAGAGTGTTCTGTCTGGAGGAATGAGGAAGCTGGCATGTGATGTGTCACTGCCGCAGCTTGTGTGCTTACATCAAAACACTATTAGTCTCTTTGTTTTGCTCTGTTCTTTGAGGATGAGTCTTGGCAACTGGCAATGTTGGCACTTCCTCAATTGTGTTGTACGGTGAGCCATTTGTGAACAGCAGAAATAGTTGGCGCGTAAAAGCTTTGGTTCAAACAAGTTTTGAGCATATTTGCTCAATGCCCTCGTCATTAGGTGTCCCAGCAGAATCTAATGATATTCAGTACAAGAGTTATAACAAAAATTCTGCCTTTGCAAAGATAATGATGCCACTCTGGCAGTGCCAGTCAAAACTGAGCAGGCTCTTGTTCTGCAAGTATATACAGTATTTGTTAAAATACCAAGATGTTATTAAAAAAAATAGCAAGTTCTCCGGGAGGAATTTTTACTCGAAGATTTAGTGTACAATTAGTACATTAGTGTACAATTAGTGTACAATGTATACACTAGTTCTGAGCTGTGTATAAAATAAAGTTACAAGCTGTGCGTATACACACACACACACACATATATAACATTAATCCATTTAATCAAATTATATATACATACACACACACACAGACCCTTTCCAAAAAATTAGAATGTCATGGAAAAGTTGTTTAATTTCCATAATTCCATTCAAGAAGTTAAACTTTCTTAGATTATAGATTCAGGGCCCACAATTTAAACGATTTGTTTATTTTTACGTAATTTGGGCTTCCAGCTCATAAAATCCACGAAAACAGGAATTAAAACAATTAGAGTACTGTGAAGAAATCACCATTTACTTCTCAGTTTTTGCAGGAAAAAAAAAAGAAATTAGGATCACATCAAATCAATCAAAATATGGTACTTTCAAAACGATATGTCAATCTTCAATACTTGGTTGCGAATCCCTTTGCCTTAATCACTGCCTCGATGCGACGTGGCATTGAAGCAATCAGCCTGTGGCATTGCCTGGGAGTTATGGAAGCCCAGATTTCCTTGATGCTTGCTGTCAGCTCTTCTTTGTTGTTGGGTCTGGTGCCCCTCATTTTCCTCTTGAGAATACCCCATAGATTCTCAATGGGGTTTAGGTCCGGTGAGTTGGCTGGCCAGTCAAGCACTGTGATGGCATGGGCATCAAACCAGGTTTTGGTGCTTCTGGCGGTATGGGCAGGGGCCAGGTCCTGCTGGAAGATGAAATCTGCATCTCCTCAGCAGAAGGAATCATGAAGTCCTCTAAAACATTCTGGTAGACTGTTGCGCTGACCTTGGATTTAAGAAAGCAGAGTTTACCAACACCTGCACCGGACATTGCACCCCAAATCATGGCGGACTGTGGATATTTCACACTGGACCTCAGGCAGCTTGGGTTCTGCTCCTCACCCGTCTTCCTCCAAACCCTTTGACCTTGATTCCCAAATGGTTTTTGAAGCTGTGACTCCCGCCTCATTCCACTCTTTCTGGATCTCTGCCAGATTCTTGAAGCTTCCCTGTTTGATAATCCGCTGAAGCCCACGGTCATCTCTTTTGCTGGTGCATCTTCTCCTGCCACATTTTGCCCTTCCTCTAGACTTTCCATTGATATGCTTGGACACAGCACTCTGTGAACAACCAGCCTCCTTAGCTATGAACTTTTGTGGCTTACCCATCCTATGGAGGGTATCAATGATGGTCTTCTGGCCAGTTGTCATGTCTGCAGTCTTCCCCATATTGAACCCAACTGAGACAATTGAACCAAACTGAAGCAATTTAATGACACCTGGGGAAGCCTGTGCAGGTGATTTGAGTTTAGTAGATGATTAGTGTGCGACACTCAGTTTAAAACATTCATGCCCTGCAAAATTTGGGCTGATTTCTTCACAGTATTCTAATTTTTTGAATTCCTGTTTTCGTGCGTTTAATGAGCTGGAAGCCCAAATTATGTAAAGATAAACAAATAAATACTTGAAATCGTTTAAATTGTGGGCCCTGAATCTATAATCTATGAAAGTTTAACTTTTTGAATGGAATTATGGAAATTAAACAACTTTTCCATGACATTCAAATTTTTTGAAAAGGGTCTGTATATATATATACACACACTCCTGATCAAAATCAGACCAGAAAGACCAGTTGAAAAATTGCTAGAATTTGAATTTTGCACATTTGGATTTCACTCGTGGATGAACGGTATCGGCAGCATAAAACCCTGATCGGAGCATCCCTATTAGGGATACCGATCACATAGATTAAGTGTAAATTTGTAAATAAAAACAACATTTAAAAACATTTATTTTAATAGCTTATTTCAATCCAAACAAAGTTAATATGTTTGTTTTACCAGAACATTAAGAAAATGCTAATATCCACAAATCACATTTTGTATTTCTGAATAAATTTTCTATAGTGTTCTCACACTATACTGCTAAATGGTCTTTCATTTGTGTATCGCATTTGTGTATCGCTCGTTGATGTGACTTTAAATACCATCTAAATTGCTGCCGGGTCGCTCATGATTGTGGAGAAAAATGGACAGTGTGTGAGTGTGAAAAAGTGTTTGCCACCTTCCTGATTTGTTATTTTTTTGCATGTTTGTCACACTTAAAAAGATTCAGATCATCAAAAAATTTCAATATTAGTCCATGGCAACACTACTTAACACAAAATGCAGTTTTTAAGTGAAACTTTTTATTGATAAGAAATAAAAAATCCACACATAGATTGTACTGTGTGAAAAAGTGATTGCCCCTAAACCCCCCCTAAACTGGTTGAGCCACTCTTTGCAGCAACAATTGCAATCAAACATTTGCAATGAGTCTTACAGCGCTGTGTAGGAATTTTGGCTCACTCATCTTTGCAGAATTTTTGTAAGCAGCCGCATTGGAGGGTTTTCAAGTGTGAACCGCCTTTTTAAGGTCATGCCACAGCATCTCAATAGGATTTAGGTCAGGACTTTGACTAGGCCCTCCAAAGTCTTCATTTTGTTTTTCATCAGCCATTCAGAGGTGGACTTGCTGGTGTGTTTTGGATCATTGTCCTGCTGCAGAACCCAAGTTCCTTTCAGCTTGAGGTCACGAACAGATGGTCGGATATTCTCCTTCAGAATTTTTTGGTAGACAGCACAATTCATGGTTCCATTTATCACAGCAGGTCTTCCAGGTCCTGAAGCAGCAAACAGACCCAGACCATCACACTACTACCACCATATTTAGCGGTTGGTACGATGTTCTTTTTCTGAAACGCAGCGTTACTTTTAGGCCAGATGTAATGGGACACACACCTTAGAAAAAGTTGACCTTTTGTCTCGTCAGACCACAGAGTATTTTCCCAAAGGTCTTGGGGATCATCAAGATGTTTTCTGGCAAAATTAAGACAAGCCTTAATGTTCTTTGTGTTCAGCAGTGGTTTTTGTGTTGGAACTCTGCTATGCAGGCCATTTTTGCCCAGAATCTTTCTTGTGGTGGAATCATGAACACTGACCTTAACTGAGGCAAGGGAGGCCTGCAGTTTTTTGGGTTTGTTTTTGGCTGGCCAGTCACTCCTGGGAAGGTTCACCACTCTTCCATGTTTTTTGCCATTTGTGGATAATGGCTCTCACTGTGGTTTGCTGGAGTCCCAAAGCTTTAGAAATGGTTCTATAACCTTTTCCACTTGAACTCAGGTGTGATAAACCACTACCCTCATTATTTTATATTTGGAAACACCAATAAAGATGATATGAATGGGTTATTGTAGAAGTTTAATAACTACTACTAAAACTGGAAAAAGAGATTCCAAAATTCTGGTCAGAGGAGGAATGGAATGCAACTATTGACAGGAATTCTAATTCCATGTTCCTTATTGATGTGAAAAAAAGGAAATCATTGGTATTGTTAACAAATGTAAAGCAAAAACATAAACCGTTTGTAACGGAATCGAAATGGAAATTCTAAAAAAGGTAGTTAACAAGATAGAACCGTTGACGTACATCACTATCTTATCATTCCAGACTGGTAAATTTCCAAACCAAATGAAAAAAGCTAAAGTAGTTCAAATTAAAAAAAACGGAGACAAACAAATGTATAAACTACCGACCAGTCTCCTTATTAAAACAATTTTCCAAAATTATTGAAAAACTATTTAACAACAGGTTGGACAAATTTATTAGTAAGAATGAATTACTCACAAGAACAACGCTAAAATCCTACAGCATTTCAGTATGTGTAATCAAATTATGGAACGGATTGAGTAAGGAACTCAAACAAAGCACCGAGATGAGCGATTTCAAGAAACGATACAAACAGATGTTTGCAAAATACAAGGAAGAAGATCTTTAAAACACTGTGTACAAAATGCTATGTCTAATCACTACAATACTCATTACTCTCCATTCTTGTGAGCTCATTTTCAGTACTCACCTATTAGTATGACTAAGTTCAGTTATGTCTATTTAAACTGATTATTATTTATTTGCTGTTATACTAATTATGTGATTCTTATTTCTTATGATTGAAGAAAAACCCTGACAATTATATTACAACATTTTTACATTAAATTATCACTTTCCATTTCCAAAATCCATAATTTTCCCATGTATCAACAGGTAAAGACTACATCAGAATTCAGGAAGTTAATAAATGTATTGCAATTTATGTGAAATGGACAAGGTGTAGGATTAAATAAGCTTTGCTTCTTCCTACTCCTTTTGGACATGTGGAATTGTGAATTGATCTATGTGATGTATTCGATTGTAACTTGTATGTTTGTTCAAATAAAATTAAACCATTACCATTACAGTTAAGTTATGTTTTAACAGAAGAGCAATCACATTTTCACACAGGGACATGTAGGTTTGTTTTTTTTTCTCCCTTAATAATACAAAGTTTTATGTAAACACTGCATTTGTGTTTAGTTGTGTTGTCACTGACTAATATTTAAAGTTGTTTGATGATCTTAAATATTTAAGTGTGACAAACATGCAAAGAAATACGAAATCCGGAAAAGGGCAACACTTTTTTGCACCACTGTATGTCTCATCTCAGTGGCTATAAAAAAGACATAACGTACAGTACATATAGAGGGAGGAAGCAGAACAGTCACACTTTGTGATGTAAAAAAGTGGCCATCTCACTGCTGTGACTTGTATTGCTTCTTGCAAATTGCTAGCCATCCAGGTGAAGACGCTTGTCATAAAGTGAACATTTGTGTCTGGCAGGTAATTGTTTAGCATAATCACTTCAACAGAGACATAGTTGATAGCACAGCACAATGTAGCTCGTAGAATTCCTTCTCATGCACATTTTCTACTGAGACACAGTTGCCAGGTCTCGTGAGAGAAACCAGCAACGAGCTCTCTGAAATCAAGCCCAAAACAAAAGTCAACTTGGGAATTTGCAAGCGACTTTACGAACACATGCCCCAAATAACAAGAAAGGTGGGATTTTGCAAGCGTTTTTACAAAAAACAAGTTGCTTCTAATAGGTGAATCAGGAAACACTGGCCGAAATGTTTTGTTTATACTGTGTGTGACGTAGCAAGCACAACTGGAAAAGACAAACTTTTACCTGTGCTGAAAGGACATTTTCCCCCAAACTAAGTTTCCAAAAATTACAACTTTATTCATTGTTTTTTTAAAGTAAAAAAAAAAAAAAAATTCTTTAATATTTCAACTACATTCTACTAAAATGACATTTTTCCTCATACTATTACATTATTCTTGTGAAATGATGGGTTTTTTCCATGCTAGATTACAACTCTTTTCTTAATATTTTGACTTTTCATAGATTTTCCCATAGATTTTTGTTTTTTAAGTTTCCTCGTTAAATTACATTTTTAGACTGTGCTGCGGGCCGATAAAATCACAGACGCGGGCCGCATATGGCCTCGGGTCGCAGTTTGGACACCCCCGGTATAAAAGGTGACACCTGAAGGAGTGTCCATTTCTTCACCCAGTACTTACATATTGGAGCTCACTAGATTGTATTGGTGTAGTTCGTGTTGTGGCCAGTGCACATCCTTTCCTGAAGAGCATTATTGCCAGCGCCGTAGCTCTGATTCATGTGTGTATGGTCAGGAAGGAAAAATTTCACGTTTACTACCAGCTGGTAGCTGGAGCAGAAAATGAATTTTAAATAACCTTCAGGCACTCAGAGCTGTGAGATGGAGGAAAACAGTGATCAAGTGGGTGTCCGCAGATCAAATCGCTCAGGTGATAAAAGATGCAGCATCTTATGCCATTTTTACTAGTCTTGTCTCGTTCCTGCACCGAGTGGGCGTCTGGTCTCATTCATGATTCAGTACTTAAAGGTGCCAGCTAGACAGAGTGTACGTCCGATGCTGCCGTATTTCAGCGTGGATTTCATCTTCATCTGGACCACGAGCACCTTTTCCATTAATACACTTTTGAGCCCTGAAAAATTGATAGCAGCAGAGTGATTGGTTGTAGTGGAGAGGGTCGAAACAGCTGCCATCACTATCTGACTGAACTACAATTTGCCAGTTTGTTAGATTCAGCAGCTGCTGGATATAAGCAGCTGATGAAAAGAGGTAGCACTCTCACAATGCTCATACTTGTAGGAGGGCTTTTGTCTTTGTATGTCTTTGTAAGTCTTTACATCCACATGGAAGAACTGGTTCCAAAGTCAAATCCTAGAGATTTAAATTCCAGTCTCTGGTCATTTAGCGGTGGGACAAAATATCAATATTGCAATATTTCATCATGAGGTCTCATGATATAGATACGCCATTCATACTGTAAATTACTAATGTGAACAATAATGGCAATTAGTAATGTGCGATAGAAACAATATGTTGTATAAACAATATAAACTTTGCCTACGACAGATTTTAATTCTCTCGCCCTATGATAATGCATATTGATGACGCAATCTCACCGCGATCTATAGCTTTAATTGAAAAAAAAAATGTGTAAAGCATCACATGTTACAAACTATATTGTGCAATACAGTATATTTGTATTTGAAATGTATTTGGTCTCAAAATATGTAGACAATAAAATCATTTAACTTCAATTTGTGGGACATTAAATATTTAAAAAATCAGCTGCATTGTGATCAGGTTAAATCAAAAGTTTGTTCAGTCATATTTTTTCATTGTAGTTTTCTTTAAATTAATGTTAAAATCTCGTCTCATCTCATTCTCATGGGCCCAATCTCATGTATTGTTTTTTTGTTAGTTAATTTGCATTTCATGCATAACATACACACACAAGCAAACTATTTGGCATTAAGTAAGTTATTGCTCCTGGCAAGGTTCCCCACTGTTACATGTTTTTGCCATTTGTGCATAATGGCTCTCACTGTGGTTCCGTGGGGTCCCAAAGCTTTAGAAATGGCGTTGTAACCTTTTTCAGACTGGTAGATCTTAATTAATCTCAGTTAAGTTATGTTGTAGTGGTGAGGCAATCAGTTTTTTTTATACAATTCTATGTAGTTTTGGATTTTTTTCTTCCTTAAGAATAAAAAGTTTAATTTAAAAACTGCATTTTGTGTTCAGTTGTGTCGTCATATGAAACATTTAAGTGTGACAAACGGGCAAAAAAAAAATAAATCAGGAAGGTGGCAAACACTTTTTCAAACCACTGTAACTGGGCAAGAAACTGTACCTGCAAGCCTGCTACAGTGAGTAAAGCCGTGAGACACTCGTCTCTTTATAAGCGCGTTCTTCTCCAGCAGATACAATGGCGATGTAACCGTGTTAAGTTCACACTCTATGTCCTTGTCCTCCTGCTCAAGCTTGACCAAGTCACCCATAAACATGGCACGCAGCTCGTGGTGATGAGGAAATAGCACATGTTTGTGGGACATTTAGGGACATCGCATCAGTACACAATTTCTGTAATGATTCTGTAATTCTCCGACTAGGCCTGTCACAATAACAAATTTTGCTGGACAATAATTGTCCTACAAATTATTGTCGATAATTGATTTTATTGACAACTTTTTTTGCGACCATTTTTTCATTAACTAAATGGCATAATAATGCGAGTACATCATATCAAAAGGAATAAACTTTAATTTCTCAAGAGTATTGCAACATTGGAATTGCAACGTCAAGAACTTTAATAGCTTTATGTAAGCTATTTTTGACACTCTTATTTTATAACCACTATTAGACAGGATGTGTGCCGCTCCTATTTTGAAGACCGAAAGTGTGAAGTGCGATGTGTGTTGAAAATGTGTTTTGACTATGGCTGAATGAGATAGGCAAGGCAAGCCAAGGCAAGTTTATTTATAGAGCACAATTCATACACAAAGTAATTCAAAGTGCACTTCATAAAATTACTTTATGAAATAATAAAAAAAACATAAAATCATTCTAAAATCATTACATAAAATTCCATAAATCATTCCACAAAAGACGAAAAAATTAAGAATGAAGAGTGCAGATAAAAAACTTTCAGTTGTCAAATGCGCAGTTGAATAGAAGTGTTTTCACCCTGGATTTGAACATTGTCAAAGTTGAGGATTGTCGCACATCTTCTGGAAGACTGTTCCAGATTTTGACAGCATAAAACTGAAACGCAACCTCACCGTGAACAAGACCGCGAGGTATCTAAACTCCTCCACTTGGGGCAGGATCTCATCCCCGACCCGGAGATGGCACTCCACCCTTTTCCGGGCGAGAACCATGGACTCGGACTTGGAGGTGCTGATTCTCATCCCGGCCGCTTCACACTCGGCTGCGAACCAATCCAGTGAAAGTTGACGTTTAGCCAGCAGGAACACATCATCTGCAAAAAGCAGAGACTCAATGCTGCAGCCACCAAACCGGAGCCTCTCAATGTCCTGGCTGTGCCTAGAAATTCCGCCCATAAAAATAATGAACAGAATCGGTGACAAAGGGCAGCGGAGTTGCCAGCAATGCGAACCAAACTCTGACACTGGTCATACAGGGAACGTACAGCCTGAATTAGCTGGTCCGGTACCCCACACTCCTGGAGTGCTCCCCACAGAATTCCTCGAGTAACACGGTCTAAGTCCACAAAACACCTGTAGACTGGTTGGACAAACTGCCATGCACCCTCAAGGACCTTGCTAAGAGTGTAGAACTGGTCCACAGTGGCACGACAAGGACGAAAACCACACTGCTCCTCCTGAATCCAAGATTCAACCATCCGGCGGCTCCTCCTCTCCAGAACCCCTGAATAGACCTTACCAGGGAGGCTGAGGAGTGTGATTCCACAATAGTTGGAACACACCCTTCTTAAAAAAGGGGACCACCACCCCGGTCTGCCAGTCCAGAGGTACTGTCCCCGATGTCCACGCACTGCTGCAGAGTCATGTCAATCAACACATGGCCACAGCATCCAGGGCCTTAAGGAACTCCAGGTGGCTCTCATCCACCCCCGGGGCCATGCCACCGAGGAGCTATTTGACAACCTCAGCAACCTCAGCCCCAGAGATGGAGTACCCAGCATCTGCTTCCTCATAGGAAGACATGTTGGTGGGATTGAGGAGGTCTTCGAAGTATTCTTGCCACCGATCCAACATGCTGAGTCAAGGTCAGCAGCGCACCATCCCCACCATACACGGTGTTGACTGTGCACTGCTTCCCCCTCCTGAGATGCCGGATCGTGATCCAGAATCTCTTCGAAGCTGTCCGGAAGTCATTCTCCATGGCTTCTCTCGAAGTCATCCTATTTCCGAGTTTTTGCCACAGTGACTGCCAGAGCTGCAGACCGCTTGGCCTGCCGATACCTGTCAGCTACATCTGGAGTCCAATGAGCCAAAAAGGCCCGATAGGACTCCTTCTTCAGCTTGACGGCGTCCCTCACCACTGGTGTCCACCAACGGGTTCTGGGATTACCGCCACGACAGGTACCGACCACGTTACGGCCATAGCTCTGATCAGCTGCCTTGACAATGGAGGAACGGAACATGACTCATTCAGACTCAATGTCCGCCACCTCCCTCGGAACATGGTCGAAGCTCTCCTGGAGGTGGGAGTTGAAACTCCTTCTGACAGGGGACGTTCCCAGCAGACCCTCACAATACGTTTGGGCCTGCCAGGTCTGACCGCCATCCTGCCCCACCATCGGAGCCAATTTACCACCAGGTGGTGATTGGTTAACAGCTCCCGAGTGTCCAAAACATATGGCCGCAAGTTCGATGATACGACCACAAAGTCAAGAATGTCCTGGTGCCAAGTGCACATGTGGACACCCTTATGCTTGAACATAGTGTTTGTTATCGACAATCTGTGACAAGCACAGAAGTCCAATAACAAAGCGCCGCTCGAGTTCAGATCAGGGGTGCTGTTCCTCCCTGCATATGTGTTCAGATGGACATAATTTGTCACCTTGATCAGAGCTGTCTCAGTGCTGTGGTGGGGCCTAAATCCTGATTGGAAAGTGTCAAACACATTGTTTGAGAGGAGAAAGTTAATAAGATGTTGGTATACAACCTTTTCTAAGACTTTTCCCCGGAATTACAGGTTTGATATGGTGCCTTTTGCCTACTTTTAACCATTCTAATCTTAACAGGAGCAATGGTATCCAAAACGTTTACAATACTTGATATACTGTATCGGAGCTCAACAGATCATCAGTGTTAGAATACGGGATTTCAAACCTAATCCTTGCCCTAATCTTTACCCCTGTGCTGTCATTAATGAGTCTTCCCTGAACAACTGCAGACCCAACTGTTGGTTTGGGAAGTAACAGACAGGTCAAAGAAAACACAAAAGTGATCAGACAAAACAACATCCACAACATTCACATTTGAAATAACAACACCCTTAGTAATAATCAAATCAAGAGTGTGCCCTCTTCTATGGGTTCCTTTTATCATGCCTGCCCATGGCTACATCCACATGCACATTCAAGTCACCTGTAATGACCAGTCAAAATCAGTGCACACAACTGAAAATAATTCAGTAAAATCATCAATCCAACAAATCTGTGGTGGTTTATAAATTGTAATATCAAGTATGGAAGTGTGTTTTAACACCATTTAAATGACACATACTTAAAAGAAGAAAAAAGCCCAAATAACAATTTTTGGGTGAGTATATCGCCCCTGAATATGCAGTTGAACTGGGGGTTGTGTTCTTGCAATTGATGTGGATTAGATTACTTAGATCAGACAGTCTGTGTATCTCTTAACTAATCCATGTGGACTGACAATAGTTGTTACGAGAACACTCCCTCCCTGTGCTCTTGGTTGATTTGAGGTTTAGCAATGCAGAGGCCCTTAGTGTCCTACACAACAGCATTGACGCTGCTGGGAATAACAGCTACGAGAGCCGATGGTGGGGGCCAAGCTGGGGGAGCTTTGGTTGATGGAATGGGCTGAGGAGGGAGAGAGGCCCGTTTTGTTTCTGAGGATGGAATCCTTGATTCTCCGTGTCTGGAATGAGGGGAAGCATTTTAATCCCTGATTTCACCAAGCTTTCAAGACGGTCAGGAAATCTCATGGGTGATGGTGGAGACAGGAACAGTAGTGAAGCAGCTCCGGAAGGTGTAGATGCAGCACATGGGTCCCAGACCTGTGGTGAGGCATGTGGTGAAAGTGAGGGAGAAGCTGCTGCATCTGAAACTGGAGGTCTGGATTCTGGAGGAGCGACTGTGGTTGCTGTGGCTTAATCCTTTGCTGGGTCCTTGGGTGGTGAGGCAGGAGTTCCTCTCTCGCTCTTCTTCTCATCTCTCGGTGGCAGCATAGGATCTGGTCCAATGAATCTAGAATACTCTGCACTCACAGACTTTTGGACAGCCATGAGTTTAAATGAAGCAGCTGGCTGAATTTGTTCATCCTCCTGTTGATGTTTGGTAGAGGTCCACTGATAAACATTGGTATTGCCACTTCATCAAGACTCTCAAATAGTTCATTAAAGTCTTTTTTAAGGTTTCAGACTGTTGCTTTCTGACATCCACTGTACCCACATGAGATTCCCAGTTCCTTGGGTATCAATTTTGTGATGTCAGAGACAGTGGTAGTTAGATATCTGGAAGTCCCTATTTTGTTTATGTTTAAGTTAGACATGGCTCTGTCTCCAAGCACCAGAGTGTCTTTGACCTTGACACCTGGCACAGTTTTTCTGTCTGTCTGACGTTTTGTGATGACTTTGTGGTGATAGTTTTTTCTCCGTTTGTTATAAACAGTCACATTTGGCTCTGACAGTGGTAAAAATCTGTTTGTTAGCTTTATTTTGTGTGATGAATCTCTAGATACCAACATTTCGACTTGGCTTTAGCTTAGCACCAAGTCTATTATAAGTGTCTTTACAGAGTCGCAAAAAAGACACAGTATTGTTTAGGTTGCACACAACATTTTTTTCACCCTTTCCTCCTTTGGAGGTAAATGCGGACATCTTACCCCTGGACTTCCACTGGGAACATTTCATGGAGTCCTTTTTCGGTTTCGAAGGCAAAAATCCATGTTTGTAGCACACAAATGCCTTGCTGATACATCCGACAGCTTTCACAAGGAGATTACTCCTCCTGGTATGTTGAGAGAGTTGTAGTCGCCGGCTCGCCAAATATGTTGAAAAAATGAAAAAAAATTATTCAAAAAGTATTGCTTCACTGAAAAGAAAATAACTTCAATCATCTCCAAGACTTGGGGAAAAAGTAGAATTATTTCAAAGTGAAAAAAAAGTAGTAAGCAACAGAAGCAAGCAGAAGCAAGCAAAGAGATGTTTGCACTCTACAGAAGTAGGAAGCAGGAAGCAGGAAGCAGAAAAGGTAGATAGCTATCGAGTGCCTCTTGATGCCTTGGCTGTTGGCGCAATTTCACACACAACTTGCACCAAGTCAGAGGTCAACCTAAAACGCTGTGTTACATTAACAAGTACTAAAGTTCAACTCATACAGCCTGAGTGGCGCACACACACACTCACACACACACACGCACACACACGCTCACACACACTCGGCCGCATTAGCGTGGCCCGCTAAACCAAGCTAACCCAGCAAGCTTATACTAGGCAGACGGTCGGTGGCTAGTAAGAGTATCAAAGTTTTTTCGCAGACTTAACCGATGTATTCGGTTCGCCGCATCGACATGCTTAGTTCAGGAGAGGGCTGGTTAGTGTTTGTGAGGACATGCCGCTGTGACATTGAGGGGGAACTACCTCTGTTGCTACGGAGCCAAATATCCGAAGTCCAACATGAAACTAACTTCACCAATGTGCAGAGTGAACCCTCCTGTCATCCAGTCTGTGTGGTAAAGAGAGAACACGCATACACCTGTCAATTTATCGACGCCAGCAAAATGACTGACTTTGTTGTTTTTTTTTATTATCGATTAATCAAATTATTGATTTTTGTGACAGGCCTACCGGCGACCCAGTGAAAACGGCTCCGTGACTCGCTTTTGGGTTGGGACCCACCAGTTGAGAATCACTCTTCTAGATAGCCGCCTTGTGCTAGCAGTTTTTAACTAAACATGTCCGTAATGGGGAGTCATCTAGTTTGCCAATAAAGCATTCTAAAACAACTCCAAAACAACGGCAACAATGCTCTATTTACATAACGTGACATACATAGTAACCGAGCTACTGTTGTCCCTCCCTACATCGTGATTCGAACATCGCTCCCTCACTCTATTGCGGTTTTTCGAAAATTAATTAACTGATAAATGGCCTCTGTTTTGTGGTTGACTATGGCCTATTATTAGTCACATATACTGAAAGACAAATGATATGTAATATTCTGGTGACAGGGCCTTAGTAATGTTACATTGATGAGACATGACTTTATATTACATTAGCTTAACACTGCATGTAGTCAGCCATGTCATGTCCGACATGATCGAGTGAAAATAAATTCTGCTCCCATTCCGTGTGGAAGTGGTGAGTTTCTTTCTTTGTCCTTCTGTCCTCCTCCGTTTGAAACACTGTCTTGAGTTTAGAATTAGTAAGTTGGAGAGGCTAGTTAGCTTGGTAGCTAGCTATGCTAGCGCCGGCCGTCTCTTACGTCCCTGTAGTGATCCTGTCGCATGTGCAATGTGGTGTAAACAAAGAATAATCGCAGTGTAATGGTGACTATAGGGTTGTTATTTCATGTCGACAGGGCTCTTTTAGTGATAAAAACGTATTTAGAAGGTCATGAACGGGTTTTCTATGCGCTAACTACAAATATATTGAATTTATTAATACTGAATCCTACTTTGCTTAAATTTCCTTATCGGGGTCAGGTCTGGAACCAATTAACCCCAATGAACAAGGGAGGACTGTATAGAGACACTGCTATTGTTGGAGCTACCACAGAGGAACTACTTTTCTGGGGTAGTGACACTGCTTGATCAACTGTGTATATTGCTGTGATATCAAGCACTATGTGCTCCATGTATCAGAATCAATATCATGGTGACGTACTCAATGGACAATTGTTCGTCTGGTCCAGCTACCTGGGCTGTCTCTTCCAGTTGATTTTGGGTAGGTGGAAAATAGTTTTTACCACTGCAAGGTTTGTTAGCGTTAACAATTATTTGTTCGTTGTGATGCAGTCTCTTGGCGGACAGCTCTCCTCGCCAGATACATGAAGCCTTTCCATCAATGGTAAGTAACACTGTGTGCTACTCAGTTCAGCAGAAACACTAGATTTCTGTTGAAAGGAGCTACTTGGCAAGCGGCACATTATACCACCAAGTCATGCTGGTCATTGTCATTGTAAATAGCTGTTTATATTTCACACGGACGTCGTAAAAATGACGGACCGAAGTTGACCGTTGACTGTTACTGATATATCTATGACCTTGATAAATAAAAAGACCCAGTGAGCAATGGTACTGCTCAGTTATCCAGTTTGTAGAGAGATGGAACAATCTGAAACAGTCATGATTTTCTTGGACCTCGTCTGTGCTGACATTTAATCTTTTCTTCTTATCCGCTCAGCTTCTAAAACCTGTTGCTTATCCTTTGTATATTCAGGTATATATATGTAAAAGAGAAGGAAGAAGAAGAGAAGGAAATGAGGTTCCTCATTTATCCAAAAGTAGTCGTTGTTGTCGACGACACTCATGTAGTCTGCCATGATTAGTAATAGCAGACACAAAACGTGCTCTCTATGCAGCTGTTGTTGATGGAAGTAGCGTTCATTGCAATGGAGTCTGTGAAATCAATGCACCCAGGAAAGAAGTTCCCATAATGCTGAAAATGACCAAAATACTCCAAGTATTACATGTTATAATGAATGTACCTGTTACTACATTGTCGCAACATGTTTAGAGGGTTATAGGCAGAATAGGTGAAACCTCTTAACGTGCATTATTAGCTGCCTCCTGCTAGCAGTTTTTCAATATCTAGAATGCACAGACAAGGGGACAAGGGAAAGATGTGCTTTCATGTCTCACATAAGGATTGTGGATGATGGGCAGAATTTCAAAAAAAAAGTTTTCCTTTAAAATTTTTATGAAAGATGATCCTGTGGACACTGCAGCACCCGATGGCCCTACCCCCAACCGCCACTGCTCTATTCTGTGTGCTGAGCTACTTTGGATCAAAAGGTGTCTTTTATCCACAAACTAACCCCACGTCTGATGTCTAGTGTCGACCGGCCTGCTGAGTAACGGAGATCAAGAGATTGCAGTTAAAAGTGAACAGATTTTTGTATTGCATGTCTCAATATTTTACAAGCAGTGGTTTATCATGTTGCCTTCAAACCATGTTCAGTGTATTGCAGATCGACCAACGCAAGTAGTTGTTCAGTTTTTTGTTAATGCAAAGCAAAGCATATTGCAAGCATATTGGTGTGCAGTAGGGACAAGCTTTATAATTTATCATAATCACAAATAAATTATAAGTCTACAAAGTATGAAGGTGCAGTGCAAGGTTTTGTTGAATTTCAAAGCTTTCTCTCTTATTACAATATGTGGAATAATGAATTCAGCAAACCTCTTGCAATTATTCCCCCTCGAAGGAGAAGCTCTCCAAAAATATCCAGGAGCATAAAAAGTGATTTGAAGCTTCTGTGTTTTATTATTAAAAGCTAACATTTGCTCATGACATTGGCATCCTAATAACCGCAGGATGTGTTAGAACTAAGATGACACTGTAAAGCCAATCTCCATAATGAGATTTATGTGGGAGAGTATTGTATGTGAATGCAGCTGATGCATTCACATTTGAATCAGTATGCTCCCTTCTGCTTGTCTAAGATACGAAAGTGTAATATTTCAGTTGACTGTGTTTTTTTTACTGCTTGCTTCATGATAGACTTTCCAGAACAATATTATTATTTCTACGCACTGATTGTGTGAAACTGTGCCATCACTCAGTTCAATGTAGCAAGGAGAGTCAGTTTAGCTAATTTCCTCAGTTCATTTATTCTTTTCTCAGTTTACCACCAGCCTGTCACACACAAATAATTAATGTGTTGCTTTATCAGAAATGATCATAACTGTCAAGATGTTTGGGCTGCGTTTGACAAATAAATATACCCATGTTATATCAGCGACGGCAAGAATGTGCCTCATTTTCATATGAAAACTTTGTTTTTAGACTAATGTTGGATATGTCACTCTTCCAAGAAACGGGCAATAGTTTTGTGCTGCACATAGTCAGCGATTTATGGTGGAGATATGTAATCGCTGCAGTTTGTGCTTCATTCCATGTGTCTGACAGCCGTCCTCTTTTGTTATGTCTCAGCAAGTTTCAGTACAAGCTTGAAATCCTTTTCTTTTTTTTTTTTGCAGATATGATCCCAGCTATGTAACATTAAGCACACTTGAGCCTCGATTCTCTTTTTGTAAAGTCTTTGTTTTGAAAAAAAAATTGTTTGTTTTGGCACAACACATAGTAGTTTTTCATTATTATAATCTGTTGATAATTGATTTCAGTGCATTGTCCGACATTTTTTGCACTTTCTTTTCTTCTTTTGTCAATTATGATCATTTAGGATTGGGCATAATGTAAAATAATTGGTGCACTAGTTGGTTGCAACCAACAAAGGTGGTGTTCATTCATTCTCATTTAGTTTGTTCTCTAAAGAAGACATCATGACATCAGCTAAGGCCTACATCATTTTTTGACTTTGCTGTATTACACTTCAATTCATCCAGTGTTATTCTGCTCAGTAATGACACTGGGAAATATGAGTATTATTTCTTCATGTTTAAGTGCAAAAAACACTATTGTGGTGTTAGAAAAAAACAACAGATTGTCTTTATTTTCCTGCATCAAAAATCATGATTGAATAATATTTAAGGCACTACTTACTTAGTTTATAAAACTAGTAAACTTTTCGCAATATTCGTTCAAGGAACTATAGTCAAACTCCATCCTAAGTTTGGATGAACTTCTCATGCCGCTCCCTCCTTTTCTTCTACTTCAACAGAGGACAAGTATAGGAGCTGGAAAGGACAACTACAGAATTCCCCACATTTAGGACTGGATGTGAGCCCACATCAACCTGAGACCGTTAAAATGGAGTTGCTGTGGAAAGTCACTTTGCTGCTATCATTGCTGGACTGTCTGACAGGTACTGTTAGCCTCCCAAATGAGTCATTTTTTCCCTTCATATTGTTAGCATATCGACTAAGAATTGTTATTTATAGATTGTGATGACAGCTCTTTGGGCTGCACAAGAGATGACAATTAAAAATAAAAGTAGGTTTTATGGCACCCAGAGGCTTTTGAGCAATCCTCCCAATTTCAGGTCTATGACACTGTCTTTTCAGTGGCATCTTCAGGCAGCCTTGCAACATTCTTTCAGTCATAGCTGGAAAAAATACCAAGATTTCAATCTCTGAAAGTACATCCTCCCTCTCTTGCAGTTGAGCTTTCGGTCATTCAATTTAAAGGGCATTTCAATTGTTACCCAGATTGAGATTGCACGGGCCGTAGTACAGAAATCCTTCCATTGATCCTGCTTTTAATGAGACCTAATTTGCCTCTCTCTTACAAAATGTTCGGGGTTCTTACATGTGAGTTCTCCTAATATCGGAGTTTGAGGATGAGAGCGAGATGAATTAGGACTTTGTAGTTGTGAGCATGGTGTATTAAAGAGCGAGTAATCTTTCATGTTGTCGTGCTCCAGATTACCCATTCCTTCCCCAGCAGCTGTGATGTAAAATAATTAGCATATGTGTGTCTTACTCTATCACAGCGTGTATTTGTGCTGCATGTCCACACCTACACACCAACTTAGCAATTAGCAACACTTATCTTGAAATCGAAGACACATCAGATGATGTGTCGTGAAAGAACAGCCGAGTCACATCTGACAGCTGACTTTGGCTGAGAGGCGAGGTATACAACCTGGACTTGGTCGCCAGTCAATCGCAGACCAAGCTTCATAAATGTGTAAAATTTTCCTGATCTGTTTGGCACAGCAAAGAAATTCAGGATGACACCATGACAATTTTGCATAGATCTGCACTGTTGGATTTCTCTCTCAGCAGAATTACTCAGAGTCACTCACAAGTGGAACTACTCATGATGATCTTGTATGGAAGCACTATAAAAAAGAAAAGTCAAGATTTTAATATAAAGGACTGCCCATTAGAATGTTATTCTGTTGCTTTTAATTTTGCCCTATAAATTGAAGTTATTCAATCTCAGGTGGAATTTAGTATTTACGTGTGTAGCTGCTGTTTAGAACTGACTGCTACTACAATCATACTTCAGTCATACTTCCATACTCTCATGGAAATATTCAATGGCTCATTGAGGAAAAATCGGATTTATTTTGCTTCTTATTAAGGCCATGTCCACAAAAATACTTTTCTAAAAGCATATTTTTCCATGCATTTTGGCCTCTTAACCACACATAGAAAAAAAAAAAACCTGAGCTTTTGGAAAACTTTTGGAAAACCCTGGCTTCAGCGTTTATGTATGGACGGGTAGACTCTAAATTGCCCGTAGGTATGAATGTGAGTGTGAATGGTTGTTTGTCTATATGTGCCCTGCGATTGGCTGGCGACCAGTCCAGGGGGTACCCCGCCTGTCGCCCGAAGTCAGCTGGGATAGGCTCCAGCATGCCCCCGCGACCCTAATGAGGATGAAGCGGTATAGAAAATGGATGGATGGATGGGTAAAACTGAGCTTTTTGTGTAATAAGGAAGGTTTGATATTATCACATGTTTTTAAATCTCATTTAACAACAGAACATGAAGATATTGACTTACGGGTTTTTTACATTTTGTGCAGTGGTAGATTATTGAAAATAAGATTTGATGTTTTTTGGTCTCTGTGTAAATGTGCGCTGATTTAAAGTACAATCATTATATGTGCATCTAATATCTCACTATACTGATGAACAGTTGCATTATAATGCTCAACCAAGTCGGCCGTTGTCGCTTTTTCAAGGTTCTGATTGGCCAAAATGTGAGTGACAGCTGATGAATGTGTTTTTGTGGACAGACATTTTTTTAAAACTCCAGTTGTGTGGTGGAAGTTTTTTGCTTCTTACTTTGTCCTTCTTCTCCACTTTATTTGAAACCCTATCTTAAGTTTAGAATAAATAAAGTGGAGGCTAACTAGTTAGCTCAGTAGCATGCTAATGCTTAAAGTGGCGGTCGTCTCTTGTGTCCCTGCAGTGATCCCGTAGCCTTTGTATAAGTGTTGCACAATGTGGTGTAAACAAGGAATAATAGGAGTGTAATGTTGACTATAGGGGTTATTTCATGTCTACAGGGTAAAATAATGGTAAAGAACTGCATTTAGAAAGTCATAAATAGGTTCTATGCTCTAACTACGCAAATATTCAATTCATTATTTATTATTATTATTTATTAATATTGAATCCTTCGTCATGGAAATTCACTTATCGCGGTCTGGTCTGGCACCAATTCACCGTGATAAACGAGGGACAACTGTATAATAGAACATCGGGCAATTGGTAATGGCGGTTTCCTCATACTGCCAGTCACACCATGATAGTAGAACAAACTGAGACCCTGAAATCCTCTGAGGAAGACATAAACAGCATTTTAGCATTCATGAGCACAATACCGGTTACAGAAAGCACAGTGTCATAGTACTAGGTATCTGTTTTGTGTGAGGTTATCCACCAGGAAATTGGTTATGTGAGAGAGCAGGTGAGCCACAGGGGAAGTCGTTCCGATAGGAAGTTCAGCAAGAGTTAACCAGATATCTCCCAATTCACTTCTCCCTAGGGGCGCTTGCTGGATGTGTGTTTGTGTATGTCAGGGAGCAGGGTGGCCTGGCAGATGCATTTTGACCCATACAGTGAAGGTTAACATGCACAGCACGGCACCTCCTGAACCAGTCTTCAAATGACAACAGTATTGTTCTCGCAATAGTTTACAAAGAAATTACAGCTAATTACACTGTATTGCTTTATGGGTGTTATCAAACTGCATTCTCATCTGTCATTTGCTCTATGCATGCTGAGCACAAAACCGTTTTGTAAGCAAAATTAAAATTGATAGCCCAATACATGTTTTCTTTTCATCTTGGCAGTCTTGAGTGACGGTGTCACTATAGATCAGAACAGCAAATGTATTCACCTTATCACAAATTTTCTTTTTCTGTCTCACATACACTGTCCATTTTCAATCAGGGCATGCATGGGGTCTTAAAAAGTCTGAAATCAAATAATTAGAATTTAGGTTTGGTTTGGTTTGGTTTGGTTTGGTTTAATTTTATTTGAACATGCGTGCAGGTTACGATGGAATACATCTTATGAATCATTTCACAGTTCCGCATGGCCAAAAGGGGTAGGAAGAAGCAAAGCCTATTTAATCCTACCCCCCATCCATTCCACATCTTGTGCAGTACATATTATTCACTTCCTGTATTGCATGTAATATTATTATATAATTATATTATTATATAATTATTATATATATAATCAGTGTATTAATAAATAAATAATACAAAATAAAAACATAAAAGCATGACAGAACAATAAATATAATAATCAATATAAATTAAGGCCTTAAAATGTCTAAAATTCTTTTAAAATCCCAAATGTTTTAAATATACTTTTGAAAGTGTAAAAATGTATTAACGTTACTTTTATTTAAAACAAATGCATAAACTTCAGTCTCACTTTTAAATGTTTTGATTTTTGAGGATGCTATAACACAAATACAAAACGGAACTAAAGTACCAGTGTAGCCCGTTCAGAATTTATTGAGCACAAGTGTGCGGTGCCTGTGCCGCTGGCCTCCGATTTTTTCTTCATGTCTTTTGTACTTTTTGCCAGTATTAATGTGAAGTTGGACCAGTCAGCTGGGATAGGTTCCAGCAAACCCCTGCAACCCTAATTATCATACGGCTACGGAAACTACCGGGTAGTGACAAGCTTCTATCATTACAAAACACATGAAGAAATGGATATGATACCACTTTCAAGTTAAGGCAATGGATCTCAGGATAAGTGACATAGAAGATGGATTGATGGATGGCAATGGATTTGGTTGTCAAGACAAGGAAACATGGCTGCTTCTCGTAGGACTACTGTGATTGAAGGAAACAGCTAACCGAAAGAGAGAGAGCCAACATTTTAACGGAATTAGGACGCTGTTTAATTCTGAAACGGATTCCCCAAGCGTTGGATTGTTCACCCACTAATAGGGAACGTGAGCTGTGATTAGACCATCGTGAGACAGGTTAATTTCATCCCATTAATAATGTGTTCTTTTATATGAAAAGTTTGAAAAATTTTTCTTTATAACATCTTTCTGTGCACTGAATATCTATATTTCTATATTTCTGAGGTATAATGTTTGAGTGTAGTTGCTGTGTGATAAGTTTAATGTTCTTTGTAAGATGACACCGTGGGTCAGACTGTTATATTGAGTAATGATCTCCTGCAATTTCCAATGGGTTGACAAGCTCGTCGTGAGTTTATACATAGCTCATGATTGGCTCCTGTCAAATAAAGAGCTGACTGGTCCTCACGCACTTGTGCGTGTCAGAATATGCCAATTTATGATGTAGATATGTGCAGTTTATACACCGGTCCATCTTATATAAGAACAAATCTGTTTTTTCATCTAAATTTAGTAGGTGCGATTTACACCAGTGCGGTTTATACAACGGAAATTACGGGTAATTTATACATGGACAGCTGCCTCTTTGCATCCACCTTTAAAGTAATGCTTTTACTAAGCTTATTTTCATCTAAAATGTGGCATTAATTAAATAAAAATATAAAAAACATGCATCCATCCATCCATCCATTTTCTATACCGCTTCTTCCTCATTAGGGTCGCGGGGGCATGCTGGAGCCTATCCCAGCTGACTTCGGGCGACAGGCGAGGTACACCCTGGACTGGTCGCCAGCCAATCGCAGGGCACATATAGACAAACAACCATTCACACTCACATTCATACCTATGGACAATTTAGAATCACCAATTAACCTCACCTGCATGTTTTTGGAATGTGGGAGGAAGCCGGAGTACCCGGAGAAAACCCACGCGCACACGGGGAGAACATGCAAACTCCACACAGAAATGCCCAGGGGAGAATCGAACCCAGGTCTTCCCGATCTCCAAGCTGCTACTGTGTTGGCCAACGTGCTAACCACTAGACCACCGAACAAATTTGTTATTTGTAATTTGTTAACTTTTCCATTTCCATTTCCGTGAAATTCCGCTTCTTCGTCGTTGTCTTCTTATCACCAGAATGAACAATGCAATCGTGTGTCTTTAAATATGGACGTCAATTCATGATTCACTTTGCATTGGTCTTATATGGTGAAGTAGTGGCGTGAAGAGGGAAGAGACATGAGGCGGAGTTGTGTACGCACATTTGTACTCAAGGTGAGATTTATAAACCAGAAATCGCATGAAAGTGCGCATGCGCCACTTAAAAGTCTAAATATTAGGAGCGTTTCAAGATCCTCTGACACAAGATTAAAACATGACGATATTTCTCGTTTACAGAAAAGCTATCTCGTGGGAAGAGGGCAGCCAGAAGTGAGCTATGTTATCACTACTGTGAATGCTAATACACATAATATGAAAGTGTCAGCGCGCCAGGCAGGATTGGAACGGCACATTAAGTGCTTTATGCACACTATAATCCTTGCAATCCTACCTGCACTCAGTGTTCCCAGCATCACTCGCTGGTGACTTGTGGCAGTTATTTTCAGTTGTTTTCAGTTATTTTTGAGTTCAACAACTGCCACTGTGTTAAATGTCCAATCAGAAGTTGTAGTAATTCTACACTTTTATTAATTTTTTAGATTTTTGGTAATTTAGGATTTCTAAATCTGACTACTATCAAAACCAAGGACACTAGTGTTAAAACAGGACCGCCGACTCAGCATCCACTTCCGTATTTTGCCCTGCATGGGTGTGGCCGCCATGATGGTTAGCAGAATCCAGAAACTTGCATTTTAAACATGTCCTCGGCACACTGCTCAGCCATTAATTGCTCTAATAGACGGTCCAAACGACCAGATTTGTCATTTTTCAAGTTCCCCAAAAACAACAGGTATGTGTCATAAAAATGTTGTCGATTTATACTGTAACGCTGGTTGTTGTAAAGAAACAGGATAGTCGACAAGCATCAAAGTGTTCATTGTCTAGGGCTCCCACACAATATAGCTTAAAGCTAATTTGTTTCTCTGCGTGAATAGTTGAATTAATGACAAGTCAGTGATAATGATGATTTAAATTATAGTCTATCAAATGTATTAACAATGCCATTACTGAAATAAATGTTGCATCATGTAAATACTTCCAGTTAATTATCCTTATAATATAAGTTTTATTATTTTGTATGTTGAATGTTAAGCGTTGGTAACACTGTTAGGAAGGGAAAAAGTCAAATAAAGAAGGAACACATTTTTTTCATACTGCTGTTCAGGTTTTTATTGACATCTACATGTAGGCCATATTTCTGCAGTATTATTGATTTTTACACATTGATATTCTGTAATTTCCGGTGTATAAGACGCACCGGTGTTTAAGCCGCACCCACTAAATTTAGAAAGGAAAAACTGATTTGTACACATATAAGCCGCACCGTACTATAAGCCGCAAATGTCCACGTCACAAAAACATACTGTGGCGCGTACGAGTCTGTGAGGGCTTGGCAGCTTTTTATTTGACAGGAGCCAATCATGAGCTATGAGAAAACTCACAACAAGCTTGTCAACCCATTGGAAATCGCAGGAGGTCATTATGCTGTCATCTTAGATAAAAGGCTAAAATCATTACACAGCAACTTAACACTCATAAGGTATACCTCAGAAATATAACACACATTAATTACGTTTTGAACTACAAATAAACTTGATCATTTCATCAAAATAAAATCATTTTAACCCTTTAAGGGCCAACGTTGCAAAAATGCGACACACAACTTACTGTAGCTGAATTTAACAAGCTGTAGAGACAAACATGATGGTATGCAGTTTCTATTTTAAACCAGGAGATTAGCGGACATTCTATCTTCAATCTGAGCAACATTTGTGGGGTTGTTTCTATACAAAGTTTAGGAGTTTAATGAGTTTGAACCCTGTGTGCTGGCGGCAGCGAGTCCGCTTGCCATGACAGTCTACAAGCAGCACATTTTGGAGCCGATGCTTTGCTTCATAGATGCGTGGAGCTTCACTGAGCTGAAAGTGCACTGACGGCTTGTGACTGCTTTGGGGGCGGGATGGACATCTTGTGTGCACCCTGAGAGCAGAAACTGCAGATCAGTATTTATGTCCCCAAATACGAGAAATCTCTCTGACGATGCCAGAAAAATTGCCATTTGTTGCTAGTCACTTTTGAGAAAATATATCACTAAGAGGGTTGGGAATGTCGCCAAATTTAGCCACAAAGTCGCCAAGTTGGCAACACTGCCATGCAGCCATGGATGTCAGACCACCAGAGGGAGCTGATGAGTTCCCTGAGCCACCAGGGAGCTCATGAGCTGCACATGGCTGCCGGGCGGCTAAGTAGCCATTGGCCAATTAAATACTCTGCTGGGAATAATGCGCTAAGGGATGAAGTCGAAATAAATGCTGTTTTTTTATTTTAAACGTGTATTGGTACTTGTCTTTATATTTCTAAGGTTTACCTTTTGAGTGTTAAGTTGTTGTGTGATGATTTTAGCCTTTTATCCAAGATAACACTAAGTCAGATTGTTATATTGAGTAATGACCTCCTGCGATTTCCAATGAGTTGACAAGCTCGTTGTGAGTTCACTTGCTTGTGATTGGCTCCTGCCAAAGAAAGAGCTGCCGTTTCCTCACTGACTCACAAGCGGCACAGCATTCAAATGATTAGTAGTAGTTCTGAAGTATGTCATGAGATTAGAACATAGTCATAAATTAGCTGCAGCGCTGTATATGCCGCAGGGTGCAAAGTTTAAGAACAAAGTAGCGGCTTATACACCGGAAATTACGGTACATAAATAAATTTCTTGCATTCACTAAATACCATTCATCTATTTTATGTGTACGTATAACTTTGAATACATTGTACACTATTGTCCGCCTAGCCCCGCCCACCTCTCTTGCTCAGCATCATGGCGGACTTTCTGCTCCGTAGCGTATTACACTCTGTTCCATTCATTTGCAGCTGAGTCGGCAGTCCTGTTTAAGTCTAGTGTCCTTGATCAAAACATACTAGCAAAGAGTACATTTGGAATACAGGAAGTGAGCAATTGTATTGCAATTGATGTGAAACGGATGGGGGGGTAGGATTAAATAAGCTTTGCTTCTTCCTACTCCTTTTTCGACATGTAGAACAGTGCTACATACTATGTGTACTATGTGATGTATTCCAATGTAACTTGTATGCATGTTCAAAATAAGTTTAACTATTACCATTATAATGTCTGAAATATGCCTATTGTTACTGTATTTTATTGAAAGAAAGAAAAATGACAAGGCAGGATTATATATATATTTGTATGTATTAACAGCGCCAAATTAAGTTTCAATTTAAATCAAGTTAAGAGATGTACACACGTCTGAAAATCTATTTACCGAACACTGGTTTCTTTGATAGCAGAATATTTGAATCAGACTTCAACTGTGTTGTTATGAGCAACGAGGAGTTGCATTCAAAGACACCACGTCATTTAAGTTGAATTCAGATGTTTTGAGTGAATTTTCTGGGATTTCCGAGCACACTTAAATTCAGCAAATTGTACTTCCACATTAAGAGTTACAAAGTGAATGATAAGAATATCTACCTATTGATTTTCATTGCATTTCTGTTTATTTAGACCACCTAAACACGCATAATAAAGACGCTGTTGTGATGTTCGGAGTGTCCATGAACGCATCTTGCAGTCTGTCTCATTACAATGAGGAAGTGTTGTTGCCATGAATGGACTAAAGACGTGTTTGTGTGGAGTTGGAGAAACATACAGTACATGTATATTGCACTGCTGTTGATGTGTTCAGGTAAGAATGAAGTTACAAAAGAGCGTCAGACACTGTGTGACTGTGGGGAGCTACACTATGCCGCCGTCTATCATCATAATAGAGAGCCCTGGCTTGCCATAATGTGTGTGCGTTAATTATGCTACAAAACATAACGTAATTAATTAAATATATTAGTTACCACCGTTAACGTGCTGTTTTTGAAAGCCCTAAATATAATACATGAAATGCATTAATTATTGCTGTTAATGTGTGTTTTTTTTAAAGCCCTAATATATGTATACTCACGATCAAAATCTTCAGACCAGTTGAAAAATTGCAAGAATTTACATTTTGGACTATTGGATTTTAAGGAGGTTCTAACTAGAGCTTCAAATGCAAAAAGAAGAAATGGGAGTGAGACAAAAAACATTTTGAGTAAGCAATTTATTACAAACAACCATTTCAGGAAAACTGCAATTTTTTTCCCCCTTCATCCACAATCCTTATGTGCGACATAAAAACATGTCTTTGTCTTTTCTGTGCATTGTAAAGATATAAAAGCAGCTAAAAAGACAAAGCTAAGAATGCACATAATGGGAAACACTTTTCATTCCGCCGATGAAGCCTTCTAAAAAAAACTCAATAAAGCACCAACAATGCTCTATTTACATACAATGTGACATGCATATTAACCAAGCTACAGTGACATTGTTATTATTATTATTATTATTATTATTATTATTATTATTATTATTATTATTATTATTATTATTATTATTAATTATTACCATTGTTACGCAACCTTGCCACACCACACCGGCAACTAGCTTCGCCACACGCTCCCCGCAGCGTGTTAATGCCGCGCTGTGTGCCTCAGGACAATACTTATTGGAGCTGCTGCTACTGCTGCTGCTGAACACCTACAGGTGTTCCAAGCTCTGGAATACTTACTACGTCCTCTGTCTGCATAAAAACAGTGTTCGGAACACACACTGTGGTACTATACCCTCGTGAACATAAGTTGAACAGTATTGTACTGGAGAAAGTAATTTGTTGCTCCAAAAATGGCAAGAAAAAAAGGGAATTAATAATGAAAGAGAGACAGACCATCTTAACACTTAAAAATGTAGGTTTTTCCTCCAGAGAAATTGGAGTGTTCTCAACCTTTTGATTAGTTACGTTTCGACAGTTTTTCACATCATCGTACATTTCACTTACATGAAGACAGCAAGTCTTCATTTAAAAACTGATTTTTTTTTATTCAGTTGTGTTGTTATTGACTAATATTTAAATTTGTTTGATGAGCTGAATCATGCAAAAAAAAAAATCAATTTTTCACATCACTATACACACACGCACACGCACACACACACACCTATACATACGCACACACACACCTATACATACATACACACACACACACACACACCCACACACACACACATATAGCGTGTTTGCCCTCTTCATTTCTTTTTTTTGCATGTTTGTCACACTTAAATGTTTCAGTTCATCAAACAAACTTAAATATTAGTCGACTAAACACAAAATGCAGTTTTTAGATAGATAGACAGGCAGACAAACAGATAGATAGCAAATTAAACTTCTTATTATTAAGGGAGAAAAAATACAAAAGCTGCATGGCCCTCTGTGAAAAAGTGATTGCCCCCTAAACCTAATAACTGGTTGGGCCCACCTTAGCAGCAACAACTACAATCAAGCGTTTGGGATAACTTTCAATTAATCTCTTACAGCACTGTGGAGGAATTTTGGCCCACTGATCTTTGCGGAATTTTTGTAATTCAGCCACATTGTAGGGTTTTCTAGCATTAACTGCCTTTTTAAAGGTCATGCCACAGCATCTCAATCGGTCAGGTCAGGTCAGGACTTTTCCAAAGTCTTCATTTTGTTTTTCTTCAGCCATTCAGAGGTGGACTTGCTGGTGTGTTTTGGATCATTGTCCTGCTGCAGAACCCAAGTTGGTTTCAGCTTGAGGTCACAAACAGATGGCTGGACATTCTCCTTCAATATTTTTGGTAGACAGCAGAATTCATTGTTCCATCTATCACAGCAAGTCTTCCAGGTCCTGAAGCAGCAAAACAGCCCCACTACCACCACAATATTTTACTGTTGGTATGATGTTCTTTTTCTAAAATGCGGCGTTACTTTTATGCTAGATGTACTGAGACACACAACTTCCAAAATATTCAACCTTTTTCACATCAGACCACAATATTTTCTCAAAGGTCTTGGGAATTTATCAAGGTCTTTCTGGCAAAATTGAAATGAGCCTTAATGCTCTTTTTGTTCAGCAGTGGTTTTCATCTTGGAACTCTCCAATGCAGTCCGTTTTTGCCAAGTGTCTTCCTTTACGTTCAACGGACAATCTAAATTGATTTGGAAGAATTGTCTTTTTCTGTTCCGTCAAGAGGAATTTTAACTTGCATGGGCTCCTTAATAACTTGACATATGACAATTTTATCGCTCTTAAAAATTAAGTTGATCAAACTAATAAAATGTTCTTAATTGGCATAACTATTACCATTTACTTTTAAATGGACATGAGTTAAAAAATTACGTTAATCAAACTTTAATCAAAATTAATCCACAAAAAAACAGATAGCAAATCAAGTTTTCTAAATAGTTATCCATCCATCCATCTTTTATGCCGCTTCTCCTCATTAGCGTCGCGAGTATGCTGGAGCCTATCCGAGCTGACTTTGGGCGAGAGGCGGGGTCCACCCTGGACTGGTCGCCGGCCAATCACAGAACACATATAGACAAACAAGCATTCACACTCACATTCATACCTATATGGACAATGTAGAGTCACCAATTAACCATATTGCATGTTTTTGGAATGTGGAGGAAACTGGAGTACCCGCAGAAAACCCACGCACGGCTGGGGGGCACATGCACACAGAGATGCTATTTGAACCCAGATCTTCTTGTAACTGTACTGTGCCGTCGTGGTGAAGAGAGAGCTGAGTCGTAAGGCAAAGCTCTCAATCTATGTTCCAACCCTCACCTATGGTCATGAGCTTTGGGTCGTGACCGAAAGAATGAGATTGCTGATACAAGCGGCTGAAATGAGTTTCCTCCGTAGTGTGGCTGGACTCAACCTAAGAGATAGGGTGAGGAGCTTAGTCATCTGGGAGAGGCTCAGAAAGGTTCTCTTCTTCTTTACATCGAGAGGAGCCAGCTGAGGTGGCTCGGGCTTCGAGTCCGGATGCCTCCCCGACACCTCTCTCGTGAGGTGTTCTGGGCATGCCTAGCCGGGAGAAGGCCCTGGGGCAGACCTTGGACACGCTGGAGGAATTATGTCTCACAGCTGGCCTTGGAACCCCTTGGTGTCCTCCCAGTGGAATTGGAAGAGGTGGCTGGAGACCGGGAAGTCTGGTCTTCCCTACTGAGACTGCTGCCACCGCAACCCAGACCCGGATAAGCAGAAGAAAATGGATGGATGGATTAAGTCAATACAGCTCATAATAATAAAGTCCTTAACTTCTTCTTTCTTCTTTTCCTTTTGGCTTTTCCCTTCAGGGGTCACCACATCGAATCAATTGCCTCCATCTAACCCTGTCTTCTGCATCCTCTTCTCTCACACCAACTACCTTCATGTCCTCTTTCACTACATCCATTAACCTCCTCTTTGGTCTTCCTCTAGGCTTCCTGCCTGGCAGTTCCAAACTCAGCATCCTTCAACCTATATATTCCCTATCTCTCCTCTGGACATGTCCAAACCATCTCAGTCTGGCCTCTCTGACTTTATCTCTAAATCCTCTAACATGTGCTGTCCCTCTGATGTACTCATTCCTGATCCTATCCTTCCTGGTCACTCCAAGAGAGAACCTCAGCATCTTCATCTCCTGTCTTTTCCTCATTGACACTGTCTCTAGACCAAACAACATTGCTGGTCTCACCACAGTTTTGTACACCTTTCCTTTCATTTTAGCTGAAACTCTTCTATCACACATCACACCTGACACTTTTCTCCACCCGTACCATCCTGCCGGTACACGCTTCTTCACCTCTTTTCCACACTCTCCATTGCTCTGGACTGTTGACCCTAAGTACTTAAAATCCTCCACCTTCTTGATCTCTTCTCCCTGTAACCTCACTCTTCCACTTGGGTCCCTCTCATTCACACACATGTGTGTCTAACCTTCATTCCTCTCCTTTCCAGGGCAAACCTCCACCTCTCTAGCTTCTCCTCCACCTGTTCCCTGCTCTCACTGCAGATCACAATGTCATCTGCAAGCATCATAGTCCATCGAGATTCCTGTCTAACCTCGTCTTTCAGTCTGTCCATCACCATAGCGAACAAGAAGGAGCTCAGAGCTAATCCCTGATGCAGTCCCACCTCCACCTTGGACTCCTCTGTCACACCTACAGCACACCTCACCACTGTCTTACAGTCCTCATACATGTCCTGCACCGCTCTAACATACTTCTCTGCCACTCCAGACTTCCTCATACAATACCACAGTTCCTCCTTGGGCACCGTGTCATAAGCTTTCTCCAGATCTACAAAAACACAATGCAGCTCCGTCTGGCCTTCTCTGTATTTCTCTATCAACATCCTCAAAGCAAATACTGCATCTGTAGTACTCTTTTTTTTGGCATGGATCCATACTGCTGCTCACAAATGCTCACTTCTGCCCTTAGTCTAGCTTCAACTACTCTTTCCCATAACTTCATTGTAGGTCTCATCAGCTTTATTCCTCTGTAGTTGCCACAGTTCTGCACATCTCCCTTGTTCTTAGAAATGGGCACCAGCACACTTCTCCTCCATTCCTCAGGCATCTTTTCATGATCTAAGATCCTGTTGAACAACCCAGTCAGAAACTCTACTGCCACCTCTCCTAGACACTTCCAAACCTCTACAGGTATATCATCAGGACCGACGGCCTTTCCACTCTTCATCCTCTTCAATGCCCTCCTCACTTCATCCTGACTAATCTTTGCTACTTCCTGGTCCACAAAAGTCACCTCTTCTCTTCTTTGTTCTCTCTCATTTTCTGTATAGATCAGTCTCTCCCTCCTTACTATCCAACCTAGCATACAAGTCATCATAAGCCCCTTGTTTGGCCTTTGCTACCTCTACTTTCACCTTACGCTGCATCTCCCTGTACTCCTGTCTACTCTCCTCAGTCCTCTCAGTGTCCCACTTCTTCTTAGCTAACCTCTTTCTCTGTATACACTCCTGTACCTCCTCATTCCACCACCAAGTGTCCTTGTCTACTTTCCTTCCAGATGACACACCAAGTACTCGCCTACCTGTCTCCCTGATCACATTAGCTGTAGTTGTCCAGGCATCTGGAAGCACCTCCTGACCACTCAGAGCCTGTCTTAACTCCTTCCTAAAAGTCATGCAATAGAGTCCTTAACATAGTAGTTTAATTTAAATCAATATATTATCATTTTTGGGGCCGCACGGTGGTCTAGTGGTTAGCATGAGATTGGGAAGACCTGTGTTCGATTCTATATTTGCACATATGCTGTATGTGCTTAGGTCCTTTTTTCAGGAATACTTTAAACATCTGAAGGTTGCTTTGCATTATTGAATACAAAATTTATAAAATGATTTTATTTCTTTATTGTCATTGTAACAGGTCCAATAAAACTGAAGGTGCAAACTCCCAAGGTGCCGTAAAAAATATATGAAAGTATAGCATATGGTAATAATTCAAAACTCACAGTAATGATAGAATGGTAAAAATTAGGGATGTCCGAAAATATCTGCCTACCGATATACCATATACTATATGGTCGACATTGTTCCACAGATATTGGGTATGCTGAAGCAAACACGTCTAACATGTTAGCGCACTGAAAGCGGCATCATCCGGCAGTGAATTGTTACATCTACAAGAAAGAAAACCATCTAAGTGCAAACACAGATAACTTCGGAATATATAACTATAAACTCACCTCTAGCAACCAACTCTGACGAGGCCAAAGCAGTAACACGTTATTGGAGTTGTTATAGCCACGAGATTGCTTCCATATTCAGTTTTTGAGAGCGCTGGCTTTAAGTACAGTCATGGAAAAAATGATTCGACCACCCTTTTCTTCAGTTTCTGAAGTTACTTAAATTAGATGACAAGTGGTTTTACCGAAGCAATATGTTTCGCTTTATGTGCGGGGTCAGTAGTAATAATTACATTTAAAAAATGGCTTTCATTTGCTAGTCCTGCATTCAGTGTCCCCAGTGAATATGGTATTGGACGCCCTTCATACAAGGGATATTATTGCATTTCATAAGCACTAGTTTTGATTTGCGCTAACATGGTGTAACATACTTGGATATTACTTGAGAATATTGGTCCTATTTCTCATGCGGTATAAGGAAATGGAGACGACTCCGTGGCCAAGTCACCCCAGCATCGCTTTTTGGAAAAATCGTTCTCTTGGGCTTTGTCTTTTTTTGTGTAATATAACTTCCTAAAACGTTTAATATATCTGGATGGCATGAGATTGAACCTATATTTTGTCAGAAACAACCTAATCCTTGAAATAATATTTGTAGTCTTTGAATGTGAGAGATCCCATAGGTGTCCGTTATCAGCCAGGACAGAGGGAAAAGATGCTTCTAAAAGCAAGATTTTTTTGTTTGATGCATGAAACCTTGAGCTGAAATGAATGGATTTGGGACCTCTCACACAGGCGATACATCCCCTACATGCCTGTTTATTCATGCTGAGGTAAGCTGGAGGTATTCATTTGCTGTCAGCTAGTATTGAATTTGAGATGAGTTTTTATTTCAGCCTCCAAAACAGCTCGCCTCCCTTCCTTCCACCTCCTCTAGCAAACTGAGTTTTGGTTGGTTTGAGAGTTGTTCTGAAATGACTGCATATTATCACCATCTGGCAGCAGGTGACAGATAAGAATGGAGGCGACCTATTTTCTTTAAAGACCCTTTCATAATGACCTCCATATCTGTCCTGCAGCAGTGTGTGCAGAACTTTGAGTCAGGATTTTGGATTTGTGCAGTACCCTGATAGAGTGCTTTTTCATCATTTTGCTTTCTGTGCCTCGAGGTGCTCAAGGCTGGTGGAGCTGTAAGATTCCAGCTTTGCTCCATCTTAGATCTTCAAATAGGTGACAATTTGTCAACTCTTGTTACTTGTCAGATGTATTTCCAGTATGTGCCAATGGTGAATGTAAAACCAACTACCTGGAAGCCAAAACGAAATCTTCCTACAGTCTTTTTAGCCTGTCAATTTCAGACTGATCTGTGTGGTTCAGCAGGTAGATTCTCAATGTTTGAATACAGGTCGGCAAGCCAGGAGATTATTCTGACTCTCTCTATCGCATCCCGTGAGAGCAACAAATGAGTTTCATAGAGTTTGCGTCAGTGTGAACCGAGCCTTCAGGAACAGCCCTAGAGCACAATCCTTTCTCATTATTCTGACACTTATTCACTATTGGCATGGTGCTAAAGTTGGCATGACGCTATAAACAAACAGTTCTGAACTGTCTTTGCTGAAATTTAGAGGTGTTCCCAAATATCTACAGTGTATTGGTTTGTTTATCTCTTTAGTACCACAATATTTTTTTTAGACGGTGGATGAACTACCAAATCCATTTCTTCGTGTGTTTTCTATAATGGAAGATTGTGACTACCAGGTTGTCACGCTGCATGTGCACAACACGTTTATATTCTGGTACAGTAGGTGGCGGTTGCAACCCGCCATAAACAAAAAGAAGAAGGAGATCCGTTTCCTGAACTTTTTTTGTCGTTATGATGGACTATCATAGTAATAGTGTTTTACGAAATACATATTTAAACGATTAGTAGTAGTTCTGAAGTATACGAGATAATTAATTAATTCTAGATTTTGAGATATAGCTTCATAATTGTGTCTTCTTGTTATTTGTATTAAATGCAAAATGTTTTTCCTTGAGTTTGATGTATATTGTTAATGTTGGTGACTTAATGATTAAAATTATTGTTGGCAATATTATTCACAGACATAATGCTGCTAATCCATCCTCTCTAAGTGCTACTTGGACAGACAGGTGTCCTCTAACAAAGATCACAGCCAGCAGCCTTTTATCCTGTGTAACTTTCCAAGAGGCTTATCCTGTTGGAGGTGAACAATCAGCACACAAGGCCCTTTGTCAAACATCTCCAACCTCTCAGAGTTGTTTTTCTGGATAAACCTTGTACTCCCAGTGCTCCAGAGACTTAAGGCATACCTGACTTCTGTACAAATAACAACATTACCTACAGAACCTCCAAATGTATGTGCTATTATGGAAATGCAAACATATTCTAAATGTAAATATGTTTCTAAACAGTGTTCCCTTCTTTCTCATTGTTTTATCCTAATGTCTTTGAAAATATTACGCTTGATGTTGTGTCTTCTATAGTGTAAGTTTCATAAGCAAAGGTAAGGTAAATTATTTTGAGTGATTTGGCACCATATTCCAATTGCTTACATCTACATGCATGCTTGCACAACAGTGTGTTTTTTCGCTCACTGAGGCATCTCTGCTGACATATTTGTTTTGTTCCTCTACGTAGGAAACAGAGTTTTGCTGAGGCCTGTGTTCACCAAACAACCCGGCAGTGTTGTGTTTCCCCTTCAGCATGGAAAGAATCGAAGAGAGGTGGTGTTTAGCTGTGAGGCCCAGGGACATCCACTACCCTCCTACAGGTAAAGCCTCCAGGCGTCACTTAATGTTGTGCATACCAGTAGCAGCTCACTTTGAAAGGGTTTTAGACTGAAGGGTTACGTGTTTACAACCTGCTGCAGATTAAAAAAGGAATATGGAAATCTTATGTTAAATGCCATCTTTTTCCAGAAGATATTCCCCTTATCCACCTCAGGAACTTTACCCTGGAATCACAAACTATGACCCAGAACTATGCGTGCTTGGACTGCGGGAACTGGTGCCGAAGTTAAGTTCTGGACCAATTATTTGAGTCATTTGATGACCCTACTTAACTGTAGGGTCTGTTTAAGTTCTCTGAACCTTTAGGTGGAGTTTGCAGCGCTGAACATCTGATTGGATTAATACTGAGCGTTTTATTTTACATGTCAACATTGTGGTATGAAATGGAATTACAGAAAAAAGCTAACCACATATGTTGACAGACATCGGGGTGCGGACTCTGTATTTGTTATGCAGGGGAAGCAACAGCGGCAGTCTGAAATGTTTATTTCAAGATATCCATAACGTTTTTGTGAGGTGGATGACTGTTTGACTCAAGGTAAATCCTTTTGATTTTAACTTCTAAAATACTTCTACCAGCACTTATTAGTTCGCTGACGAAGCTCTTCGGATGAGGAGCGAAACGTCCGACACCTTCTTCACAGAAGTACAGATGACGTCTCAAGAAGCCTTTTCCTCGATGGACAACTCCTGTACGACTGAGAGCCTACACAGACGAACCACTAATAGTGTAAATAATATGGCACTGATTGAAATCACAGAGGAAATTACTGACGCTATAGACCACAGAAAGTGTGCAGCTGCAGTATTTATGGATCTCACAAAAGCCTTTGATACAATTTATCGCAACATCCTAACAACAAAATTAGAAAGGTACGGAATCAGAGGATTAGATTTGAATTGGGCTAAAAGTTACCTAGCAAACAGGAAGCCATTTGTAAAGCGAAGAGAATACACATCTGCAAGTTTAAATGTGTGTGGAGTATCCCAGGGGTCAATATTGGGACCAAAACTGTTCAATTCATATATCAATGACATCTGTAAAGTGACGAAAGACTTAAAGGTGGTATTATTTGCGGATGATACTACTGCCGTTTGTTCTGGGTAAAGCACACAAGAGGTAATTAAAAAAGTCACGGATGAAATGGCCATATCAAACAGATGTTTTGGTAAACACAGATTATCCTTGAACTTAAGTAAAACTAAAATAATTGTATTTGGTAATAGCAAAAAGGACACGTACAACCAAATACAAATAGACGGCGTGGACATTGAAAGGGTGAACAAAAATAAATTTCTGGGAATTACCTATGGAATACAGGAAGTAAATAAATGTACTGCACAAGATGTGGAACGGATGGGGGGTAGTATTAAATAAACGTTGCTTCCTCCTACTCCTTTTGGACATGTGGAACTGTGAATTGATTTATGTGACGTATTCCATTGTAACTTGCGTGCATGTTGAAATAAAATTAAACCATTACCGTTACCATTACCACGGCAACAGTTCACCATTTCTCTTAATATATGATACAATGACTACCGTTAATTCTGATTTATAAACCGCACCAGTGAATAAGCCGCACCCATTAGATTTAGAGCAAAAAACAGATATGTACGTATATAAACTGCACAGGACTATAAACCGCACATTTCCACGTCATAAAATGGCATATCATGGCATGCACTCATGATGTCATCTTACAAAGAACACTAAACTTATCACACATTAACTTAACACTCGAAAGGTACCTAGGAAATACACAATACAAGGACCAATACAAGTTAAAATGAAAGTTAAGTGAAAATGAAAAAAAAAATCCAACAATTTTAACGTTTTCCATAATGTATTTTGCATTTCATTGGAGGACAAGCGACATAGAAAATGGTTGGACGGATGGATGGATGGTGCTGCAATGCTGCCTCGGTCCACTAGAGGGAGCCAAAGAAGCCCAGAGCCAAGAGGGAGGCTGACAACATTGCAGCGGCCTGGCAGGCACCAATGAATGCCTGTGGCTGAACGCAGTGCATTATGGGAAAATGTTAAAATAGCTGTTTTTTATTGGTACTTTCCTAGGTACCTTTTGCGTATTAAGTTGCTGTGTGATGAGTTTAGTGTTCTTTGTAAGACGACACTGTCAGTCAAACTCTTATATTGAGTAATGACCTCCTGCGATTTCCAATGGTTTGACAAGCTCGTCGTGAGTTCACTGATGGCTTGTGATTGGCTCCTGCCAAAGAAAATTAAATTAAATGCAGGGAATAATATGTAGATGAGCTGGAGAACGTATTGAGCTATTCAATATTTTTGTGTGGACTGTCCAGTCATTTTAATTTTTGTTAAAAAAACGGTTGTAAGATTTTTCCTGCCACAAGAGAACGTTGTTCTCATTGTCACATTAAATTTAGCTTTTATTACGTTTAATTGTAACAAGTGCCATGTAACAGATGATATACCTCATTTACATTGCTCACAAGCTGTGCCTCTCTTTCGTGGATGGGAGTTCAGGGATATTCAGATGGCCATTATTGGTTAAATGAACATGTCACATATTACTGTCATCACTTTGGCAGTTGTGTCACTTTTATCAAGTTTGGGTTCCCGTGTGGATTTGCAGCAGTGCACCATATGCTGCAAATATAGGCAAGTCTATTTTAGGGGCACCAAGGACAAATTAATTTGTCTAAAGCTACCAAATGAAGACTGCGATATAGAGCCCCTGCCTGCATCAAGATGTCACCACTGCCCAACGATTTGTCTCATGTGGAGGTGCTCCAGCTGCAACACCAAATCATTAAATCAATCTAATCATCTAATCTGCTGTTGAGCACTGCTCCACTGCATATGTCTCTTCATTTTGTCTCTCTCTTTCTTCAGTGCTGGCCACTCTGCTCTCTATGTCAAAACCAGTGCCTATGGAGAGAGACAAATATAGAAGCTGGTGTATTTTAGAGCTAATCAAGACCTAGTAGGCAGCATTTTTTGGCTTTTTATACTGCATATGAAAAAATGTTCTTTTCATTATACCACTGACTTTCTATTACTTTCTCTTATACGTTCCTTTTTCTCCTTTTCTTTGTAATTTACTTTTGACTCAGAGTGTGACTATTTCTCAGAAGCTATTGATCTGAATAAATTAAATATGTTGTGTTTTGTACAACATTTAAGATATTTTATCACTGCTGGTAATACGCAGTACTGGGTTTGTCTAGCTCAATTAACACTTAGTTGGACCAGTGTATCAGATTTTTTTTGGTTCGTCTCACTAGAGCGAGGCTGTGTATAGGCATTATGGAGCAGCAACATCAAAGAATACACAGAAACCAACAGGTGAGTGTAATAAATACATATATTTTTAAACACATTTGTATACACATCTCTGTAGTGTATATTTAATGATGTGTCAGTTACTTTACAATCACTTTGCAAGAGAACACCCTCCATGTAAATGATTTTATGTTAAAGTGGGTTACTTTAAACATTTACAGATTTCCTAATGTTATGTGTATGGTAACCATGGGTGTACCCTGGGTTACACAAGCATTGTCGTGTAATCACTAATGCATTTAGTCCGGGGGTCTCAAACTCAATTTACCTGGGGGCAACTGCTAACGATAATGTCTCAATACGGTGATAGGGTGAACCAAATAAATAGATAAACAATTTCATTGTTTGTATTTTGCTGCATTCAGCTGGCATAGGCTCCATCTTACCCATGACCTTAATGAGGACAAGCAGTATAGAGAAAGGGTGGAATTTTGTTGTATATTTTATACACAATACAAGCAGCAATGGTGCAAAAAAAACAGTTTTAGTTCTACATAAGTGTAAACAGGATTTTAGTTTAGATTTTTGACAAACAGTAAAGCTATTTTACACTCATTCAGAAAACACAGCATCTCATGTCTCTCAAGTAGATAAATTCTACAAAGTAGTAAAGTATTTTCATCAGACACTTCTTTCACATTACAAAGTGCTTATCCAGCGTTGTCTCGTCCACGCTATAAAAGTCAACGTGACTCCACACTTTTGATTGTAACTATGCTGACGTGTCTTTCCATTCTTTGCTGGTATATTACGCTTCAATTTCCGCCCAATTTTCTGCCGCTGTCGCAAAGAGCTTTTCCTAGACGGCATGTAAAATGCTCACTCGATTCACTGAGAAGGAACAGTGATAGTTTATAGCGGCTATATTTTAATAATAATAATTAAAAAATTATACACGATGAAAGGTATCGATAAGCCATAGTAGGTTTTGATATTGCGGTAGTTTGATATATAGATATTTTGTCATAACCCTAATCTGGAGTGATGCATGCATTGTAGGAATTGGTTTGTAAAAAGTTGCTGAAGTTAGAGTTGTTAATGATTCCTGATAGTAGTAGTTGCCTACAGATATGTGTGTGTGTTTACTTGTTACATGTTGTGCTGTCATTCTCTACCACCGCAATTGTAGGTAGTGTTCTGTTTAGTGACTCCCCTGTTCATTTTCTATACTGTATGTGGCAAGCTGACTGTTAGTTCAGTTATGGCTTATACTTGCTTTTTATGAGTAATAGTGGTCTAGCCCTGACCTTGCGGGCTGCATTTACACTATTCTTCCATGTCAAGTTGCTGGCCACAAAATATGACCTGGTGAGCCGTGAATTTGAGACTCCTGTTTTTGCTAAACTTACATTGTTTCATCCCTAAACTACGGCAAAATAATCTGTGAACATTACCCCTCCCACAAATCAAGTCTGTACAGTCAAAGCCAAACTGGTATAAGCACAGGTGGGTGTGTCTGTCGCACCTCCGACGGTGCCAGTTGGCTGGCTGCAGAGTCGTCAGCCGGAGCCACCCTTCACTGATATTTAACTTTTTTAATCCTGGAACATCTCAAAGTGGTGGAGCACCCTGTGCAGCCGGCTGGAATATCCTTCTCCCACTCTGTGTCCATCTGTGAGCTTGTGCATGAACCTAACCGCTTACCAAAACCATCATCACACTGAGCTTCTGGCTTCCCCCATGCTCTGTCTTTCCTACAGAGCAAGAGCCAAAATCTGCCTTGCTCTACCTCTTCCGTGAGGTCTTTGAGTGCCTTTCTTAACTTAGGTCCAGTAACTCCCAGGTACACCATGAGCCACTGGCACTCGACTTCTACTGTCGAGTGCCCGTTGAACCGTCAGTTCTGCCATGATGACAGTCCTTTTGGGGATAGACCAGAGGACAATGTCTGGCCAGATGGAGGTAGGTGTAATTTTCTGGGGGAACTTCATCTTTTGGTCGAGGTCAGCTCTCATGGTCCTTTCAGCTCCAGGGGAAAGAAGGGACCACTGTCTTGTGCTGCTCTGGCTTTTGCCCCCTTGCTTGATAAACCGGATCCGCTGCTGTGATGTAGGTGGGCTGGTGTTGTTGGCTTCCAGCCTGCGTGTCTCCAGGATTTCAGCTAGCTTCTGTAGCACTCTGTTGTGGCGCCACCTGTACCGGCCCTGTGTCAGTGCCGCCTTGCACCCCGAGAGGATGTGCTGCAGGGCACGGGTTGCTGAAGCTGCTCAGTTGGCGAATCTCCTCTGTGCCATACCAGATGTGCAGATTCTAGGGAGTCGTACGTGGCGCTGATAACGAGGCTCAGCCTTGCTTGGGGCATCCTCCACATTTCGGCCCACGTGATGGTTCAACATCCTCCCATGTGGTCCATCTCCCTTGTTGTTGCTGGCTGACGGCCTTGATTTTGTAACCCTCCTCCTCGATCTCGACAACTTTGGAGATCACCAGGTCTTTCCTTTTTTTCCTCGTGGCCTTGGACCACATCTTGGGGGCTGGTCCCCATCCAAAGCTGGTTTTGCCTTGCTGTTGTAGCCCAATGACTTGCAGGTGTTTCAGGCGAGTGGTCGACGGCCTGTGTGGCATCACACTTGCGTCCAGTGTGGACTTCGGCCCTGGTGCTTTTAATAGATAAATCGGGTGGGTCGCTGAGCTTGAAAATGAGTTTCACCTTCTCCTGTCTGTAGCCTAAGCATATGGATTTCAGTGGAAGCTTCAGAATGGTTCTCCCCATGAGTGCTGTGGTGGGAAGGCATCGGGGATGGCCCAGCCATTTCCAGATGTAGGTGTTTGCTTTGGTGTCTAGTTTCTCAGCTGGGGATAGGGTGATGTCACAAAGCTTCAATGGCGCTGGTACAGGGTGAATTGGTAACACCAGTCCAGTCCACCTGTCCAGAAGTTGGGAACCAACCAAGGAAGCCATGTGTTTTTCAGACAGGTCAGCTGTGTAAAGCCTTTCAAGGCTCTGTACCGGTTGGTCTGCCAGCAGCAGGTTCTTCTCACCGCCAACTGAGAAGGAGATGTTGTCACTTTGTACACCTTTTACGATAGAGAGACTGCAGGACTTAGCTTGTTTTATACTCATAGGGGCCCATGCTAAGGGCTCTTCAAGCCTTTTCAGGAGCCTGGCTGTGCACGCATCTTTCTGGAGGATTGTGGTGATGTGATCCATGTAACTATGAAGAGCCTGTAGTCTTTGGCCTGACTGGGACCTGATGCCTCTGACCATCTGCCTTCCACCGATCAGGATGATCTTGAATGCTGCCGTGAAAAGGATAGGTGAGATGGAGCAGCCCATTGCCATCCGCTTTTCTAGTTGGGCCAATCGGTTATCTTCTGGGTTGTGTAGCAGACATTAAAGTTCTCAAAATAGCTTGCTACTGGGCTCTGGATGCATGATGGTACATGGAAGAAATTGAAACAAAGTGGATGAGCTGGGGGAACAGACCCATATGCATTTGCAAGGTCTATTCAGACCACGTGCAGATCTGATTTGTACCTCTTTGCTGTCTGGATCTGATCCCAGATCATAGCTGAGACCTCCACACAACAGGGAAAAACAGGAAGGCCTGCCTTCTGACAGATGGTGTCTATGTAGCTGTTTGCCTGAAGGTAGTTGGACATGCGTTTTGCCATCACCAAAAAGAAAGCCTTCCCTTCCACATTCAGTAAGGCTATGCCTGTAAATTGGTTGGTGTTTCACTTTGATGAAGGTAGTGACTGCCCTGCTCAGTGTTGGAGAGAAGGACTGGGTTTTAGGGTTTTAGGGCTTGTTTTAGGGCTTTAGGGTCCTAGGGCAGTCCTTATGAACCATATACGGTACGCCATTTGGTCTCGGTGCTCTCGCTCACTCTGCCACCTACTTGACTTCAAGCCATTTGGGGGGAGTGGTGTTGAACGGAGAAGTGTGCTTAGGTGGGTGTGGTACGTGCCCTTGTGATCCGAGGGAGCTCTACTTTAGGCAGTTCCTGAGCTGGTCTTTGTTGTATTCCTCCAGCTCCTGCTCAGTGGTGTGCAGCATTCCTGATTTGTTCTCCTCCAGCAGGCGCCGAGCATACTTGAAAGGATCTCGGAAGAAGCTTGGCCTTGTTTTCTCTTTACGTCTTCTGCATTTTCTGATCTGTTCAGCTCGCCTCAGATGTACTAATCTGGTCTTGATCTGGTTCCATAGCCTGTGTAGGCTATCTTTCTCCACATCCTCGGCTCTCATTCATACCTTTCTTAGTAGGCAACGCTCCTTCACCAGTTGGAGAATTTGTCTCTTCCGTTTCCTCATCTGCCTCACAAAGAACTTTGTCTGTTGCATTTTTCCAAATCTTCCCCTGCCTTCTTCAAAAATGATCTGACCGAAGATGTTCAATGTTCACTGCCTTTTAAGGTGCTCTCGAGAATTGTGTGCAAGGTCTCATCAAAGCTGTTCCATGCGTCTTTGTCCTTGGCTTTTGGCCACTTGACCTTGGGTTTCCGGATTGGCTTCTCCAGACTTCCGATGTTCTGTCTTTTGGGATAGGCTGCTGCTGTTGCGGATCTTTCTGGGAAGAGTGAACTTGTTCTATCTCGCCAGATGCAATGATGGTCTCAATATCACTGTGGCTCTCAACCTGGCCCTGGACTCCTCCTTGTCTAACCTGCTTGTGCAGTGCAAGTTTGTATCTGGCTGCTGCCTCCACACAACCCTTACACGTGCACATACACACATATTTGTCGGCTCCTGTTGAGGGCCATGGAAAGACGTGGACATAAAAGAGTTTGACATGGCAGACAAGGTTAGAGCTTTTCATTTCTGCAGAAGGCCTCCCAGTAAAAGCCTGAATAGGCCAGAATAAGTTTAGTAAGCTATTTTGTTTGTTGGTCATTTCACATAAATGTATTTTGGTTCGATGCTTGCAGCACAGATGAAAATGTATTACTTCTACCAAGGTTGTGTTGTCAATGGCTTGGTTTGTTTGTGTGTAACTTCCTGTGTAAATTTCTTATCTATGAAGCAGCATTTTTTATGATGGTCAGGTATTCTTCAGGGCCAGTTCTAGGCATGCACATATGGAGGGAAAGTAGAAATGTTAAGGGGGCAGTATGCATACACATCATGCACCAACAGTGTTTTTTTCACGGCATGGGTTGTTAGCTGTGTGTCCAGCCATCAAACTGGAGAAGTGGATTGCACTTTTCAGGCCTCTACCCTGAGACCTGGCCGACTTGGGTGTCCCACCTGACTCAACTCCTGGCAGTCTATTACATGCAGCCTCCTGTCTATGCTTGTGTGGCTGAGAAAAGCTCCCACTGGGGAAAAACAGCTATTTATTAACTATTCCCCCAGTTGATTAAACAAATATATTACATAGACGTTATATCACCCTTTGTTTTTAGTTGTTAATTATTAGTTGTCTAACGGGTCGCCATCTCTGTTTCGTCAAAGTGGCTTCACAGCCCAGAGGGCCCCCCACCCCTCCACCCACTAAACATCCAATCACTGTTAGTATGCAAAGGAACCAAGACCAGTGCTGTGGTGTCAGGTTTCAAAACAGAGTGGAGGAGCATGGCCACAGAGATGAGAGATGATGGGAGCAGTCTTGCGCTGTTTCTGGCGGAGTTTTCACCTCGAAAATTTTGATTTTATTTAGGGGGCATTGAAAGAAATAAGATAATCTGCAAACTCCACAAAGAGATTTTCCAACAGAGATTCACATCCAGATCTCCTGACTGTGAGGCAGACATGCTAATCACTACACCACCATGCTGCCTTTGTAGGATCTTAACATCTAGACTTTACTTTTAATTCAAGAGAATAAACTGTAACAACGTAAGGTATAGTATTATTTTACAGGTGAGAATTTTTAAGCCTAGGCTGCATTAAGTTCCCATGTTGGTGTTCATGTTCTCCGGTTGGATCAAGCTATAGAACACTTGTTTGACATATTCCTAAAATGTATTTTTTGTTATACCTCACTGAATCTTTTTCCTGTGTGCCTTACCTTCCCAGGTGGAGGCTAAATGACTCTTTCATCGCAATGACTCCAGGATCACGTTATTCCCTCATGGGAGGGAACTTACACATTTCCCATCTGAGTAAAGCAGACGACGCTGGCATTTTTCAGTGTCTGGCATCAAACTCGTTTGGCACCATCGTCAGCAGAGAGGCCAGTCTCCACATTGCCTGTAAGTTCATATAAGGACACTATTCTTTAAAAAAAACAAACAACTAAAATTAAGATGAAAAATAAGATAGTAATAAGAAGTCTCAGGAGAATTAAGAAGGAAATAATATGAAAACTGTGTTCTCCGCTGTTGTATGGTGGCTTTCAACAACAAATAGTGGTGATAGGTGTGGTTGTAGGTCAGTGGTTGTACATTTCTCTTCTTGAATGGTACTCAAATTATAGGTGGTTAAGGGTTTGGTATAATTGGTTAGTATGAAGTCATAAAATTGATGAATGTAAAGAAATGCTTCAAGTAAATTAAATGTTCTGTTAATTACTCTGAAAAAGGAATAGCTGAGTAATTACAGTACATGTCTTAGGCAGACACAATTTAATTGTATTCATCAAAATTCCAACAACATGCAGCAGTATTCAAATTGATATAGATTTTATAACTGATTTCACAAAGCTTTACAAATATAGAAAATGTGCACCGATTGTGCACTACACATACAGTACAATACTAGTGGTCATCCTGCTCCCTTTCACAGGCTTTCCTCTTTGAGCTTTTTGTGCCATATCCAAATCTGCTTTCTAGTGGGTGTATTTATTATTGCATTTTCTTAAAAATGCACGCTGCACACTCTTGTGATTGTGTTCAAGCTTATTCCAACACTCAAAATGTCTTTACATTGAATTTTTCATCCTGAAAAAAGAAACATTAAAACATGAAACTAAGTTTTTACATATTTCGTTAAAATTCTTTTGAGTGAGAATTCACTAGTTTATTAGAAATTATTAGAAATTATGTCAAAAAATGTAGAACACCCTGTATACAACATCTTATTTTTTGTTTTGGAGTGAATGGGAAAGTGGAAAGGAAAACATACAGTAGCTCTCTTTGACCACATGGTCATTTAGGGGCTATGCACACAGAAACCTTTTCAGGTCAAAACGGCAAAGTTTTTTTAATCGTTTTAGCCTCTAATCCACATGGGAACGGCGTTCTAGGTGACCTGATATAACCCGCCCCTGTCGACTTTCTCCTCATATTTTGTTGTCTTAACACCATAATGACTCGCAGAAGTAATTCTACTTCTCGTAAACCTTGAAAAGCCGTGGACGACGGGCTTATGTGCATGTGTTCTTCTTCTATGGTTTGGTATGTCACATGGTTCCGCCCGTGTGTTTTCAAAGCGCCACACGTAGGTGTGCTTGGTTATTACATAATTTTCACTCAGCGATTTGTTCCCGTCTGGATATAACAATTTATTAATCTGGCACAGAGTGGACGTGACTTTTTTTCAACCCGTCAAAAAAAACAACAACTCAGGAACTTTCCTGTGTGGAACTTTCCTGTGTGGACAGGGCCTTACACTGCCTAGCCAGAAAAAGATCACCACATGGACACATACTGGTCGTGGAAAAGATAGTAATCTGTTTTAGAATGGTCAATATATTGGCATGACAAAAAATCTAAGGAGATCGCTGAAACTGCTAAAATCAGGTTAAGAACAATGTCCAACGTCTTAAAGTGGAAGGACAATGGGGAAACTTTGCGCCATTATCCAAATCTTCCATCATCAATACAAGATGTTGGTGAAAAATGAATGCATCTCTGTACAGAAATCAATGTTGTGACATTGCAGAAGCTTGTGGAAATTATTCCACCTGCGAATGTGTGCCATAATCAAAGCTAAAGGAGGATGAAATATTAGGGGCTATCCATATGGAAACGTTTTCAGGTCAAAAGTATTTTATCGTTTCAGCCTTTCATCCACACGTAAACGGCATTCTCGGTGACCTGAGATGGTATTTTTTGAAAACGGCTTCCACAGTGAAACGCCAACTTGACATTTCCGTATAGACGGCCAAAACACTGTTTTATAGAAACGATGATGTCACAAAGCCGTCGCCACTTCGTCGCCGTCACGTGACCAGAAATGAGCATTGACGACAAGCCAACATAATATCTCAACTTTTGACGGACATGACTCACCCCAGTTGTCATTCTCCTGATATTGTGTTGTCTTATTCTCCAAAATGAATAGTAGAAGCAATTCCACTTTGTCAGAAGTCTAGATGAGCTTTGGAAACTGGAAGATGACGGACTTATGTGCATGCATTCTTTCTTCTTCTGTAGTTTGGTGTGTCACATGGTTCTGTCTGTGTGTCTCTTTACAGTGCCACACGTAGGTGCTCCTTGTACATTACATCGTTTTCACCCACTGATCTGCTCCCGTCTGAATGCAACTATTTACTAATCCGGCGCAGATGCACATTTTTTTCAATCCCAAGAACGCTCCCGTGTGGACAGGGCCTTAGATTGTGTGACTTTTTGTGGCCAGGCAGCGTCTTAACAGCTATATTGCACAATATAACAGCAACAGAACTAATTTGAGCATTTCTGGTAATATTTCATCTATTGTGTAAAGGTGAGCTAACAAGCTCTTTGGGGCTGTTTATGTTTTAGTTTTTATTTCAGCAATTTTTTCATTTTGGTGGTACTCATTTCAACTTCAAATGTTTTGACTACAGCCTGTTGTTGTTTGCCCAAGTAAAGGTTTCATTCAAACTTAATATGACCTCGTGGGATCCTCTTGAAAATGATGACAAGAGGCAAACAACATCCTTGATTGACTGGTGGTTAATAATGAGAATACACAAGTTTTCTAGTTTATATAATTCAAGCTCCAGTGTTTCACTCTGTCTGGTGTGTACAAACTTGGGATCCATAAATTGAAAACTCTGACTGGGCCTTGACAGAACTCATATACTTGATGCTTTACAGCCCTCATCCATTTAATTTTATAAGAGTCTAAGAGTCTCAGGCATCTGTGATGGCAAGGTGAGCTTCGGGCCTGCACTGTTGATGGGCAGCACATATCAAATAACAGCCCTGATGCTGATGAACAGATGGCACAGCTAGACTAGACAGAATTCTGATGTCTGTTTCTCTGCGAGAGAAGACTCAGATATGGCTGGTGTTGTAGCAGATGTAGCCATCTTGGGTACACTTGGTGCTTCTTTGTCACAAAGCTGCACTCAATCCACAGTGTATAGCACATATTGTCCCTGGTCATATTCAAACTTCCTGTCAATTTTCAGACATTACCTGAATTGCATTTCATTGTGGTGGTTGTCATTCATCTCCCATGACAGACCTGGAACTGCTTTTGTCAACAGAGATGTTTCCGTGCTGATATGTCATACGTCATATTTATTGCTCCCAGTTTAACTTAATTAAGTGTGCTGTGTGACTGAGCATGTCTCGGGTCAAGGAAATAACTCAAGGAGTGGTAGCCTGTTATGAGAGTCAGTCCAGGGTCATTTGTAACAGACTCTTGAGTCAGAGTAATAAAATATGCTTTTTCAAACACCTAGGGGCTGACATCTTTCTTGGCTACAGTATATGTTTTGTTGGACAAAAACAAAGACTCCTCGATGAAGAGAGGACTTGGATCTACAGCATAGTTGTAGCCTATAATCTTATCAAGCCTTTAGAGTACTGGAAGAAAATGATTTCTACCAATACTGTATCCTCTTTAACAATGTCTTTGTGTCATTTGACTCTTGACACTAATGTCTTAGATTCGCCAAAGTTAATGATGTCTTTTCAAATCCAATTCCACAGAGGTATGGATCATGAGCTGAACTCAAAGGTCTAAAACCTTTTGTACATACACAAAGGGCCTATTTGTGTCAAATATTGTTTACATATTTGTGGCCTTTTATTGGGGCCAGCCTAAAGTACAACCTATGCTATATTGATTCTAAACAGCATCTTGATATGCCACACCTGTGAGGTGCATGAATTATCCCTGCAAAGGAGAAGTGCTCAGTACCACAGATTTGTGAACAATATTAGGGAGCGATTGGTATTTTGTGTACATAAAAAAGGTTTTTGATCAGCTCATGAAAGATGGGAGCAAAAGTGTTGTGTTTAATTTTTTGTGAGTGTATGTACAGGTTAAGAACATATGTAATCCTTTAACAGATGGATGATAATAACAATTTCTGATACCATCTGGTATGGCCTTAAACCCCTGCAAGTACAAAGATTATTGATCCTGATGACATACCGACATAGTTTTAGCGGTTGTATTTTATTGTCACATGTGGTGCATAGAATAATAATCTTAATGATTGCATGCCCAAATTGAGTTTCCAAATCCGCCTCTGATATTTTGGTACTAAGTGGAAGGATTTTCAGCAAACTGCAAAACGACATAAAAGATTGCATTGTCTGCAACACAGGGTAACTGTCCTGATGAGGGGAAAAGCTCAGCCTCGTTGGTGAGCTGCTTATAAATCCACAAGGGAATAATGCTGTGCGTAATGAAGTGTGAAATGGCTGTGTATATGAAAGCAAAGCAGGATGCAACTCTCCTGTATCTTGCCATTCAAGATTTCTTCCATCTGATTCAATCCTGTAATTGCCCTCACTTTGCATTCTTCCCGTCATACCCGACTATCTTACCTGTGTAATTACCTTCAAAGATTTTTTATCACCTCATCTTTTTTTACCTTTCTCAGCTCAAGCAGGTGTGTGCTCATTAGTCATTGCATATACCTCATGTTAGAATGTAGTGTGTTTTCTTTGTGTATGAGAGCTAGCGAGGGACACCATAATCACAGTTAGGTACATACTTCAATTTTAAGGTCCCGGTCCAGTTCTTTTTGTTACAGTAGAGAACAAAATACGAAACATACAGTAACTGCTTAGCTTTTCTGTCATCAGCTTTAATGAGTTTTAAAGTTAAATATAACTTCTGGCAGGTAATTCCCTCAACGAAAACAAAGTGTAAATATTACAGCTGTCAAAGCACGTTAATTCCGCGTTAATGGCGATAACTAATTTGTTTAATTAATTACGTTTAAATTTTTAGTGTCATGAATGCATGTGCATCATGTCAAGCTACATCTCTCCGTTATGACGCCAGGCGGAGCCACAGTAGCGTCCCCTCAGAGTCACACAGAGTCTGCCACGCTTTTAGAACTTTATTCTGGCCTGAACATACCAACAGTAGTGCAATTTCAACACCATATATGTGAACATGAACACATAATAGAGAAAAACAGTGACCATAAGGGCCAATTTCGACTATAAAGCCCTCTATAAAACTCTAACAATGTTTTATTGTTGTATATACATGCTGTGACAATGCATTAACAGGTACATTCATGATAATATGTAATACTTACAGTATTTTGCCATATTTTGATCATTTTAAACATTACCGGAACTTATTTCCTGGGCGCATTGATTTCACACAGCCCATAGATCGGAACTAATGCTACTTCCATCAACAACAGCAGCACAGAAACAGCGTGTCTGTTTGCTATTGCTACTCATCTTTGTGAGATTCGCCACCGGCGTCGTCTACTACTTTTGGACAAATGAGGATCCAGAACCTTATCCTTTTGAGCCTGAATATATGGATGAGCTACAGGTTATAAGGTCAGACACCCTCTCACCCCAGTCAGAGAATAATGTTGCTGGGTGCTTGGCAGATCCAGCTATAGTGAAACACCAAGGCATTCTCATAGCGTTATCATGTAGACGTTAGATGTAGTTAAATATAGGCCTCTCTTGGCACATGTTAGATAAAATAACAGTATAATGAAAACAGTCACTCCTCTGTCATTGGGGTGCCAACTGATCGGATGGCTGTGTCTTTCAGCACAAGACTTGTGCTCACCGTTGAGCTGGTAAATTTAGTATAGTCCTCAGGTAAAAATTGCTGAGCTCATCTTAATGTGTCTTTGTAGCGATGTCATTGGGGCTAAGTTGCAGTATCCACTGCTTTAGTCTGTCCCGATGTTTAATTGGTAGCGTGTGGAATCTCAAAGTTGACAAATTTTTCGGGTTCTTGCCACAATACACGTGTGAGGCATGATTTATAACTTAGCATTAACTTTTCCAAACTCACAAACAACACAGCAGCAGCTCCAGGATGTAGTGTTACCTTTCAGTAGTGGCCATTGTGAGTGACGTTGAGACTAGCGAGGCATTGTGTTAGGAAAATAGTTATTTGTGTTAGCTGCTACAGTAACAATATCGCTGTTGCCGTTTTTTGGAGGTTTTTTGAGGGCTTTATAGTCTAAATAAGTGTGTCCCATTCCGTTCATTGTTAGCTCCCACTTGCTAACTGTTTTTCTCTCTTTAGAATGCACAGAAAAGGGAAAGACGTGTCGTCATGTTTCACATAATGATTGTGGATGAGAGGCAAAATTCCCAAAAAAGTGCAGTTTTCCCTTAAGTATGCTCAGAAATCCCAGAAAATACATCTACACTCAAAACATGTGAATTCAGCTTAACTTACGTGGTGTCTTTGAACGCAACCCTTTATGGCTCATAATGACACGGTGAAAGTGTGATTCAAATGTTCTGTTACTATTAAAGAGGTTAGTGTTAGAAAAATACATTTTAAGACACACAGTGGTATGAAAAAGTTCTGGCCTCCTTCATGGTTTCTTATTTTTTTGCATGTTTGTCACACCTAAATGTTTCAGCTCATCAAACAAATTTAAATATTAGTCAGTGACAACACAACTGAACACATAATGCAGTTTTAAAATGAGACTTGTTGTCATTAAGGGAGAAAAAAATCCAAACCAAATGGCCCTGTGTGAAAAAGTGATTGCTCCCCTATTAAAACATAACTTAACTGTGGTTTATCTTACCGGAGTTCAAGTCGAAAAGGTTACAAAGCCATTTGTAATGCTTTGGGACTCGTGCGAACCACAGTGAGCCATTATCCACAAATGACGAAAACATAAAACAGTGGTGAAACTTCCCAGGAGTGACCAGCCAACCAAAATGAACCCAAGAGCGCAATGACGACTCATGTAAGAGGTCACAAAAGACCCCACAACAACATCCAAGTAACTGCAGGCCTCATTTGCCTCAGTTAAAGTTATTGTTCATGACTCCACCATAAGAAAGACACTGGGAAGAAAGACACTGGGCACTGGACACTGTTCCAAGACAAAAAAACACTGCTGAACAGAAATAGTGTTAAGACTTGTCTCAATTTTGCCACAAAACATCTTGATGATCCCCAACACTTTTGGGAAAATACTATGTGGTCTGATGAGACAAAACTATAATTTTTTGGAAGGTGTGTGTTCCATTACATCTGGCGGAAAAGTAACGTAGCATTTCAGACAAAGAACATTATACCAGAAGTAAAATATGGTGGTGGTAGTGTGATGGTCTAGGGTTGTTTTCCACGACCTGGACCAATTGCTGTGATAAATTGAACCATGAATTCTGCTGTCTACCTAAAAATCCTGAAGGAGAATGTCTTGCCGTCTGTTTGTGACAACAAGCTGAAACCAACTTGGTTTCTGCAGCAGGACAATGATCCAAAAGACACCAGCAAGTCCACCTCTGAATGGCCAAAGAAAAACAAAATGAAGACTTTGGAGTGGCCTAGTCAAAGTCTTGACCTGAATCCTTTTGAGATACTGTGGCATGACCTTAAAAAGGCGGTTCATGTTGGAAACCTCTCCAACGTGGCTGAATTACAACAATTCTGCAAATATGAGTGGGCCAAAATTCTTTCAAAGCTCTATAAGAGACAAGTTATTGCAAATGCTTTATTTCAGTTGCTGCCAAGGGTGGCCTAACCAGTTATTAGGTTTAGGGGGCAGCCACTTTTTCACACAGGGCCATGTAGGTCTGGACTTTTTTCTCCCTTAATAATAAAAAGTTTCATTTAAAAACTGCATTTTGTGTTCAGTTGTGTTGTCATTCACAAATATTTGAATTTGTTTGATCATCTGAAACATTTAAGTGTGACAAACATGCAACAAATAAGAATTTAGGAAGGGGGCAAACACTTTTTCACTGTATGTAACCACTGTATGTATCTTTTAGCTTGACTTAAATTTTCAGTTCATTTGGAGCTGTTAATAAATACAAGCATACAGTACTTCATAGAATCGTGTCCTGTCATTTATCTTTCTGTTCGCTCAATACAGTAACCATGGGCACATTATATAATTAATAATTGTAATTATTGTATAATTCATATATAATTAATTGGAAAACTGATGAAGTTGATTATAGTGTGAAATCATTTGGCCTAGCCTTAGTAAATACAGGTATATCATAGTTTTCAATGTTGCTTTTTAGCAAAGTGCAACAATGCAGAGAGAGATACCGCCTGGAATTCAGGGCTCCATAAAATCACACTCGGATCCCCTGAGTAGCTGTTGTCACCACATCTCTTTTTTGGGGGGCCCCTGTCAGTCAAGGGGCCCTTGGAATTGTATTTTGGAATTTTTCTCCCTATACGGCACCCCTGAATGATCTCATGGTCTGATTTATTATTTTATATTTAGGAAATAGTACTTATTGCCTGAAGTGCTCCATTAATAGTTCCAGATTATAGCCCTGTACCCAGTGTCTACTGAGCAATGCTGGCACACTACATTAGTTTTATCCTCTTTTATTTGTCCATTTACTTATTAAACTGGGAAGATGACGTGATCCCAAACAGAAGACTTTAACAACTGAAGAGTGTTTTCAAGCGCTTACTTCTTCTTGGCACTATCAATAGCCATGAGTCCAGCTATCCGAAGGTTGGGCTGCACTGCATTTGTGGAGTAGACTGGTGACTATATGTTCCACTTCTGTCCCTCACTCAACGTGTTCCGTGTGGGTAGTCAGTATACCTCTGCACCGAACCAAATGTTTTGTACCAAAAAAATCTGATTATGAATACATACAGTACATACACCATTACACCCCAAGAACTAGCCAGTGTTTCTCAGTCTGGTGAAGCGTTCTAGGTGTGTATTTTACACCTAACATTTAGGGAAGAAAGCAGTGTTTTATGAATGCAACAATACCCTCCAGTGTTATAACTCAGTTTAAAGTAAACGTAGTCATGCAGTACTTAAAATGTGTTATGCAAAAAGAAAGCTGACTTGATTAATTGACCACGTACCTTATGTGCTGCTGTGGAATGCATTTCAAGCATCATAAATATTTGTTTGTGTTGTTATTTTTCAGCCTCTCCAAGTGAGGCACTTTGTGTGCGTCGAACACATTGCATTAGTTTATTAATATACTTTATTAAAATCATGTATATGTTGACTTTACTTTGTCAAATGAAAGAGTAGTTTGTGCAGTCCATCAGGGCAATATTTTGCAGATCTTGTGCTTCTAAAATATTGTGTAGACCAGGAGTTTCCAAACCTTTCTCCTCTTAGAGTTACTTTTACTTAATTGGGGCAGGTGGGGTGTGCGTGTGAGTGTTTCAGGTGCCTGTGGCCACTACTTTGGCGACCACTGGTGTAGACACATCATAATTCTGGTTTTCATTTTTTGGTCTGGTTTTCATTTTTTCCATTCTTTAAACAAAATTCTTTAAGAAAGAATGATAGTTTTTGTTGGTGTGCCCGTCCAACACACTTTTCCTCACAATCCACTCTTTTAAACAGCTTTCTGAAACTAAAACTGGGGATTTATATATTTCTAATATATACAGTATAAATGCTTTTAAATTTCCTGTGTCATCTATCTAATAATTATATCAGAAGTATAACAATTACCTAAACAAGCTAATCTCTGACAGAACGGCTTTGTTTTTTTCTTTTGTGGAATCTCATTCATTACAGTGGGTCACATTGGAGCCCAAAGAAGCTAATTCACATCCAATTTCATGGATCCAAAAGCACTCAAAATAGCCCGAGCCGTGCAATGAGGAAGCACATGGATATGCAGAGCTGTGATAGGCTTGATAAGATGATCCAAGGGTGCAGAACAGCTTGGCTTGTCAGGCATTGTTGGCTTTTAGTGTGTCTCATTTACACCCAAGCATACGCCACATGAATATTGATCAGAAGAGTTCCGCTCTTTTAGAGTTGAGCATGTCTAATATTTTCTAATGTGTCAGCCTGTTCTTTGAAAACAGTTTGTCACCGATTGTCACCAGTCACAAACATATTCCTGATTTAGCTGGATTTAGGATACATTTTTCCCTTTGGAAATAATGAAAATAGCATCAAACTGTTCCAGGGTCCAACTGCCGCCATTGTGAAACCTTTATTAACGGTTCAGGCAATGTTTTTGAGTAACATTTTTAAATTGTCAAGTGATGAAATGCAGCTCGTAGTCAGTATTAATAGTGTTATTCTCCACTTGGCCAAATTTTACTGAGAAGCCCGAATAGAGATGTGTGTACCACTTTTGCATGTCACAGACTTACATTACTGCTTCTATGGTTGGCATCACATTTGTTGTCTTGTCATCATAGGTATGCTGTGTCCCGTTGGGGATATCCACCTGATGAATTGACAATACATTTTACTATGTATAATAATGTTCATTTCCCACGCTGTACATCCTAGGTTCCCAAAGTAGTACACCAATTGCTATAGGGTATACATGAGTAAAAATGAAAAACAATTAGCGCCTAACACGCACAATTACGAGTGCACCTGAACACCTCACAGCGCAGAGCGCACAGAGTAGAAAGAAGGAAGTTAGACAAAGCATGAAGTTCTTTCATTTTGTGCATTAAGAGTGTTTAATCTTGAAGATTTAATTTATATTGGTGTTCTAATTTCCGCATTGTGCAAAGCTGCCAATGCATGTGCGTGTCAGGATGAGAGAGTGGGCCCATTTGGAAAAGAAATAGAAAAAACTTTGTTCAAACATTGAACTTTCAGTCATCTTCAGTTTATGTTTCATATATTGTGCATCATATAAGGCTTATATGATTTACTCTTGAAAGTGGACACTTTTGCATTTTTTTCATACAAGATAATAATTGATTATATATTGTTCTGATAAGTACCCGAATCATACACGTTTCATTTTCAAAAATGAATGTATTTTTGTACTGTGGATACTGCTTAATCGTGTTTGTTAAACTTTCCCTTTCAATTTGGCATCATTGATATGTGGACTTAAATCATAGCGATTGCAAGTGGACAAAAGTATAGCTTAAAAGTTCAACCCTCAAACGGAAAGATCCCAACATCCAGCAGAAATAAAATGTAGGACGAATACTTATCTATTTATCAGTGCTCACGTAAAACTTTTATCAAAATTTGACCATGCAGAATACACATTTCTTAACCAGAATGATTTCCTTACTATAAAATTAATTAACCATGTTCAATATTTCAAAAAAAGGTTCATGCTTTGTGTGTGCAGGAGTAGGGGTTACACGGCTTCAAGTCAAATGTCAGAAAAGTTTGGGAACCACTGCTATACATATTTCAAGTGAGGGACAGTCTACCTAAAAGCGAACGAAAATGCAAGGCATTTGGTGACATACTATATACTAGAGAGCATAGGCGACAACAACTGCACGTCCCCGCCCATCTGCACTCGGACCCAGCGAATGTCCTCAGCTGTGTGCCCGCCGGGCCTCTTGCCTCATGGCCCCAAAGTCGAGGTAGATGCAAAATGTTTTGCACACTGCAACTATTACCGCTGCACTTCAGGTAGGAAACTTTACTATGCAACTTGTTCTTCGTTTTTGCTAATGATATATATATATATATATATATATATATATATATATATATATATATACCTTACATAGCTTATAGTAGAATATATTGACCTACACTGGATTGGGTTTAGCATCTTTAACGTACACATCAAAGTGGCCCCAACATCTTTCAATTTTTCTGTATATCAGTATTTATTTTTTTTATCTGAAAATTGTATTTGTTGGAAAATTACAGTGTTCCAGTAGATTGCAATTTAGTGTTCATGCTTAGTATTTTAAATCATTATGGAATAATAGTAAATAATAAAGAGATAATTTTGGGAGAAAATAAACTTTTCTTTACCCTGTAATGGCCACATACTGTCCATCGCTGAGTGAGATGGCCATAAGATGGCCATAAGCCATAAGTCACTTCTATGACAGGGCTTGAAGAAAACTTTCTGTCATTATGTGAATAGACACGAACATTTACAGGCTATATTTATATATAGCATCAGCATCGTCATCTGTTGTAAGGGTTGTTGTGGTGAAAGGAAACACCCTGGTAGGGCATGTATTTAAGAGAAGCAGGTGCTGCACACCTGAGGAGGAGGAAAGAGTGACGTCACACGCCAGACCACGGAGTTCAGACCACGGAGTCAAACTTTTCTTGATCTAATTAATGAACTCAGGTTTGACTTCCCTTTTGACTGCATTACCTTTTGCCTGTGGAGTACTGGACGCAGGGAAAGACGGCAGGTGGATCGTACGAGTGGATGCGTGTTTGTGAGTGGAACTGCAGCTTTTACTTCAGTGTTTGAACTGTACACTGTCTTGTCTTATTTTTGTGATTTTGGGGACATTTGAGGGGGGGATAGAGTGGGAGTTTTGTGGGTCAAAGGGGATTGAGTTTTATGATTGATTGTTTTTGTTGACGGGTTTGAGGTAGTGCGGAGTGTTTAAAGGGTTTAGTTCGGCGGGAGGGAGTGTCTTATGCGGGATTAATTTGGGGCAATTAAACAGCCGTATTGGAGACAATTGAGTATTTTCGTTGTTGGTGTTTTTCTTCCATCTGATATCTGGTTCTCCCGCGACCTCAATTATTTGCATTGTAGCTTCGACACTTCTAATAGGAGTGCGATTGTTACAACGTGCATAAAACGTACCGAAACCGGACTGAAACCGTAGCCCAAATACCGACGTACGGACTGTACTGTGAGTGACCTGTACCGTTGCACCCCTAGTAAACATATAAAAAGCCACAGATAATACATTTTTCTTATCTGCCACTTCTTTTCTTTCTCTCAACTTTTATTTGTGTCTGCCTTGTGCTGCTAATTGCCTCCATTCACTTGCACTTGGCTTAACAGCAAAAGCTCTGACAATTTTTATGTGGCAGCTGCAGAGCGGTATTTGTCTGCACTACCTGCAGTATCTCCTTGAGCTAGAGGCAAGAACATGCAAATTGTTCCAAGATTGCCGTGTCATTGTGCTTTCTGTCAGCAGGTTGTCAACATGTAATTGGCCTCCATACAAATGATGTTTCAGTCGTTTAATTGCTGCTGGCCTGTGTGCAGTCAGTGGATGAAACACAGAAAGTGATAACAATGTGCAATTCCAATTAAACTCACTCATGTGTGACTTATACAAGAGGAATTGCTTTCTGCCCCAGTCAGTAATATTTAAGGACTTTAGAGTGCCCCATGTCTGTTGTTATGCAAACATTTGTGTCTCATGAAAGGATTTAAATGTTCTGCATCGAATCACAGCCTTAAACTGTAGTAGTTATGTTAGAATCAGATATAATTTTATAGAGAAACCACCAATAGGACTTCTAGTGCTGATTAATTTCTATGAACAACTAGGCAGGTTTCGTTTGCCTTGTGTGTGTTTTTGCTTTTGTGAGAAATGAAATGATTATTTCCCTTCATTGCTTTTTTTTTTTCCTGTAAACAGACCTCGAGAATTTCAAGACTCAAAGAAGAAATCCAGTGAGGGTTCGTGAAGGTCAAGGAGTTGTCTTACTATGTGGTACACCCCTTCACTCTGGAGGTAAGAGACATTTGTGTGGCATTTGTAGACTATGTTTAACTGTAATTTATCAGCACTGTAGTTAAGATTGGCATAATACTAAATTTCAGTGACATTGGCAGTTTGACATGTACATTGCATAATTCACCACAAGTATTTCTTATGATAAAATGTATCAAAAGGTTGCTTTTGACAGATTGACAGAAACCACATCACCACACTCATGGTAGTGTTTTGACAAAGATTGCGGTGGGGAGCATTTCAGTGACGGGTCCAGAATTAAGCTGACACTAACTGACTTTTGCCTGTGCCAAATCCCTTTGGCATTAATTGAACATAACTTACGTACGCTTCATTTACTCTGCATGTGTCCTCCTGAAATATATATAAATTATAGGGGACTTTGAAGTTGTTATAGTATCGTTCAGTGACATTAATCAATTCATAAATTAAGTAATGTTAATTAAGAATCTGGACATTACATATCAGACTACTTACAGTACCACAGCTGACAACATTTGGTGTTTGCAATCTGAGCCGGGGGAGAGACGGCTGCGGATGTTATTTTGGCAGGAAAGTGTCACTATAGCATAAAAGTGTCCTTTAACTAATTACTCCTGCCATGTGTTACCAGTACAAACTCACTTTTGTTTAGCTTCTAAACTCTCTTGTTTTACCTTGACACTGACTTGTGACACTGATTGTTTATGACTGGAGTCTTAGGGCTTTGTTTTCTAAATCACACTCTGTTCCACTGTACCTGGCCCATATCTGTCACATTGGATATTTTCATAGAGACCTACCTGCTCTTTACTTTTAATTACATAGTCATGTTAGCGTTTATGTTCAGTACAAGGGACATAACAATTAGGCAAATTGTTAAAGAAGCCAAGAATATGTATATTTATATATTTATAAATAAATAAATATATGTAATAATGAATAAATAATTAATTGTGTGTGTATGTATGTATGTGTGTGTGTGTGTGTGTGTATATATATATATATATATATATATATATATATATATATATATATATATATATATATATATATATATAAATAAATGTGTGTGTGTGTGTCTGAGTATATATATGTTTCTGTCTTACTGTCTACCATTTAGGGAATTTAGTCAATTTCCATCTCCCAATTACCAACATTTTTATTATTATTTTAGAACCAATACATTGATTGTATGCATTCAATCACTTCATAATCACATATTGTTTCTAAATATTTACTGTAACTACACACGGTCTAGTGTCACTATATTATCAGTACCTAGACAACTGTCAAGTATAATTTCCCATGATCAGTTGTAACAAATTGCAAATTTTAGCCAAAGTTCTTATTAGAAAAGTCACTTCATTCTGTTTGCTTTTTTCATATCATAAAAATTTGACTCAAGGTGGCTTTTTGGACAGGCAAGTAGGTTACTTTTATTGAGCCTTTACTTCATGTCGTTTTGTGATGAATCGTGGCTTTTGTCTTGAGATCCTGCACAGCAATTGAAAGGGCCCATGTTCTATCCATATTTTCACTAGCTGTTATAAAAAATTTGCTTGTTGATGCAAAGGGTTCAGGATCAGACATGATGGTCATAGGTTTTTCTAACATCATTTCCAGCAAACAAAGCCTGCTAATATCTGCAATCAAAATGATGTATCTTACCCCAACCCATCCTCCCGTACACAATTTTATTCAAAGAATTGTGTTAGTATCATTCATGTATTTGAAATACAAATATTTGCTTAATTAGGATGCACGGTGACCTTGTGGTGAGGGTGTTGGCCTCACAGTCAGGAGATTGAGGGTTTGAATCTCCATTTGGGCATCTCTCTGTAGTTTGCTTGTGGGTTTTCCAAAAATATGCATATTAGGTTAATAAGAGACTCTAAATTGTCCATAGGTGTGAATGGGAGTGTAAATGATCGTTTGTCTATATGTGCCCTATGACTGGCTGGTGGTGGCCTCTCGCTGAAAGTCAGCTCTAATAGGCTGTAGTTTACCTGTGACCCCAATGAGGACAAGCCGTATGGATGGATGGATATTTGCCTAATGTGTTTGTCGTTGCGGGAGGTTTATCAGAGGCAGACTTAATTATGAGAGCAAGAACTATTGCTGGGTCTCGCGTGATGTCACATCTGGTTGTTGTCAGCCCCGACTCAAAGAGATAGCGTATTTGTAACTAGAAGTCATGTGTCAGAGCAAAACTACCGCATACAAATGCAGTTCTCGCATGTGGAAATTGTTCAAATATGTATTTCGGAAACAAATATTACCAAGATAGTTCATTATAATGGGAAAAAAGTTAAGGAAACAACCAAAAAAGGAGAGAAGCCACCTTTTTCTACGTTTCCTAACCAGCTGTCGCTCTCATTGAGTGCAGTAAACATGCTCCAGTGGACAGTGAGCAACAAGAAGCAAAATGTATACTAAAATCAAAGTTAAAAGATTGTTGGAACTCAAAAATGTGAAATGTAGCCAACTTGAAGAATGTCAAGCGTTGCTACACTAAGGGCATGGAAGTGTTCAAGATTCAAGATTCAAGAGAGTTTTATTGTCATATGCATAGTAAAACAGCAGTTATACTATGCAATGAAAATCTAACAGCCCGGAAATAGTGCGTACAATATGTCTGAAACAGACTTTGCCAAACAGTGCAATGAAAAAATTAAGGACATATACAAGAATGTATTTATGCAGACTGATTTGGCATAACAATGCAAATTGACATGTTACATGCATTATTTTCATTATGTCTGACACAGATAAACTTTAATTACTTTTCGATTGTCTTGTTTTCAACTATTTTATGTCTTCATGCATCACACCATGTACAGTCACACAATTGGAGTAAATAATTTCAACGACATGCATCGTTATTTGCTTTAATCTCCAAAATACTGCACAAACATACTGAGTGTGTATGTAGCCGTAACTTATGCTTGACCTGCGGCTGCTCACCGGAAATGACATGAACTGCCTGTAGGTCACGTGGTTGAAACCGAGCAATTAAAATTGGGCCAAGGCTGGACACTGTTAACTCATAACATAATGTAACATAACATAAGCCACGGTACATATTTGAAACACAGAAAATACTTTTGACTACACACTCAAAGTTCCATAAAATTGAGAAACAAGCTCTTGTAAATGCTGAAAGGACACAATTCATGATCAACAAAACAGGGCCTTAAAAAGGGATCTGCTTCATCTCCCCCTTTAAAGGATTTAAGTATCCCATACATGATTCAGGGAGCCATTATTTCACTTTAACGATGCCTCTAAGCCCTTCTGACAGTTACAGAAAGTAGCTGGATGCAGTCAGAATGTTGTAAATCTGTGAGGCATGAGTATTGCATTTAAAAGTTGTCCAAAATTGTACAAAATGTTGAAATATTATTCAAACATGTTCTCTTGTATTTAGGTTACATGTGTTTTATGTTATCTATTGCTTTGTGAAGGTCTGAATAAGTGTGGTCAGACAGAACCTAATGTATATGACCTCGTTTTGCTAATGGAAGTAGGACTTTTTTACACATCTACTCAAGGCTGCAATGACTCGTTCTCTTTTTGGATCAAACAGAGGATGTTTGCTGCAAACTAACAACACATATAGCTTGCAGGGATTTCTCCCATTTGCGTGACCTAAGCCGTTTCATGGAGTGAACTTGTGCGTTATGAATACAGATCAGTAGCCATGGTTAATGGTTGCTCCTGTCAAAGGAACAAACCTGCCAGCACACACTTGGAAACAAGCTGTACATGTACTTTTGTGTAATACAATACACACTTGTATAAAGCCATTCTTGATTTTCTATGTCCTTGGCCTGTCATGTTCTATTTTTCTTCCTTCCTCTAATGCCATTACAGGGGAATTGATGCTGCCTGTTCATTATGCACAAGCTAAATAGAACTGCAATGAAAATCTGCCAGTCACTGTCATTCATTTTTTATTCCATTACAGTCCTTTCACAGCATTCTCAAATCATCAAATAGAATCCTCAGTGTCTTTAACTTCCTGTTTCCTGTTTGTCACCATAAAGCTTCAACTCATCCAGTGGTTCTCAATTATTTTCGGTGATGTCCCCCCAGGGCACAGAAATTTTATACTATTACTAGGGCTGTCTTCGACTCAGGATTTTCATAGTCGAATCAGATTCATTCGATTTTGTCCATTGTTGATGTTTTTTTTGTTTGTTCTTTTTGAGCACAGCTAATGGGAATCCCTACATAGTATAGTACGAGCCATAGGTGATCGGCGCTGAAAGGCATTTATCACCATATGCCGATCTTGTGGTATGTCACACATCAGCAAAGTGCACATAACATATGAACAACATATGCCAACATATCACCATATGCCGATCATGTGGTATATCACACATCAGCAAAGTTCACATAAAATATGCCAAAACTCTCAGTTAGCAGCCTAATTTCTTCGATTAAAATCCATAGTCAGGTTATAAAATTAAGTTGGCGTAACAGCCTTACCTGTTTGAAATGATAAGTCATGTTGGTTGTTACCATGTGATATGTAAGAAGCTGCTGTTCACTCCTTCGGGTTTTCTTTAACCATTTCAAAATACTTAGGATGATTTTTAGTCGCCATTATGAGCCAATACATCTGTCGATGTTGACGACCATCCGAGTACTGCTTACCTCAGCTCCTTTGGATTGTGTGGCTTCAGCAGGTGATTTTATTAATGCCTAGTAAGTATTTAACTTTCATTTCAAGTTAAACACACATGCCATTTTCAATTCATAGGCACATTAGTCGGATTTAGTATCAAAATAGGCTATGTGTAAAAAAAACAAAAGACATCCTATTTAAATATGTATGCTCAGCAGCAATGATCGTGTGCACCCTCATGTAGTCACAATGGTACAATTTTGATCACATGACATTTTCATATGATTTGATGACGAGGTTGATAGTGGAATCAAACTCCTCCGAATCAAATCGTCGAATAGTCGATTATTCCAAGACATCCCTTACTATTCCCTCAAAATATATATTAATATTAATATTCACTACTGTAAGAGTTGTGAAGAAGAAGCTACTGTCTTTGGCCGTGCAATATACCAGTCCTGTCTCTTGCAGAGCCCTAAAAAAATGATTGAAGCATTTTATGAATATTTTGTATCATCTGTTTTAGTAGAAAGTACATCTAAATGTCTAATTTGTCGTCATATTTGAAAGTGTTCTAAGTTGTTGCCCATGATGTTGGGCCCCACTGAAGAAGCACTGAACTTACATTTGTTGTTGTTCACTTGTTTGTGCCTTGCACTTTTAGAAGATATTGTTTCAAAGGTGACTTTAATTATGCAAGATGTGGTTGGGATGAGTGCAGGGATATATGATGTAGGCACTAGGAAGTAGGGATGCTCTGACCAGGGTTTTATGCTGCAGATTCCTGTATTGATTATTCATGAGTAAAATCGGCCGATGCCGATCACAAAAATGAACTGTAATTTTTTAAATTTATTTATGAAGAGTGCCAATGGGAGAGGAGTGCCGTAGAATGGGGAAAGGTTAGGGCATTTCCAAGCGGGGCAAAAAGTAAGCAATTATTAAAAAATTAAAATGGGGAGGGTGATTTTTTTCACGTGGGCAAGAATTCCTGGTTGCACCACTGCTCCTGGCTTATGATATGAGAAATGAAACCATAAAATCACCTTCATTTAAGCTAAAACATATTTGACTTACCTTTTCAAGAGAATACATATCTTTGATGAAACACTTTATTTTAGGAGACTTTGGATGTGAGAGTACATTGGTACTTTACTTTACTTTAGCAGGGCTCGCAATAGCACGCAGCGGGGCTCCAAGTGAGAGAGCAGTCAGCAAGCCCGGTGTCTTCCACCGCTGAGGGGGGCTGGTCATCTAGTCCGATGAATTAAATTATTTTTCAGGCTATGTACTTTAGACCTTTGACTATCAAGCAGATACGGACGAGTGCTGTCCAGCGTTGTGGCTAAATTATGAGCCTCGAAAACTCACGATACTCCGTCAAGTGTTTGTTCTTTAAATGCTGTAGTAAATTTCAGCTTTTTAACGTGCTACCCTGGCAAGATATTTTTCGTGGCATGTTTTGCAGGGTGCAAAATTTATATCACTCTCACAAACGGCAGGTAAGTTCCACAAGGCAGACATGTTTGTTTTGGGTTTGGCATGCCTGCGGAGTGTGAAGGAAAGTGGGCGGCAGAGGCTCTGTACCGGCTGCATGCTGCAATAGTACGGGCGGGTGATTGGCTTTTGTGAATGGCCCCGAAAGGCATTTATCTCAATATGCTTTTTCATGTAAATCGTCTGATATTGATTGATAGCCGATGGATAGGAGAATCCCTACTAGGAATATATTACATCTGCTTCCACTGTGGGTCTGATAGCTCAAGTAAAGGAGTTGCTATCGATATGTTTCACAGAGGCAAGGGTGCATGTCATGTCTGGAAAGAGGGTACTTTTATACTTTTTTCCTAAAGCCTGGTATCATTTTCAGGTACTTTGCAAATTACCATGTCAAGCAGTTAGTTTATTTTGAAAGAAGAAAAAATTATGAGTAAATATGTCGTTAAATGCCACAGTGAGGGTTGTAAATACAGATTTGTTGATCCATTGTCCATCTTGAACTTCTCCCAAAACACACTCTGTAGCTATACTGTGCAACAGTGGTGCCCATTACATCGATCATGCGCTACCAGGAGATTGTCAAGGTAGTTTGGGTCGATCGCGAAAACGTCACTTTGTAGATGTCATATTACATCAGTCAGCTGACCTTAAGCGTCCCTCCTGATTCACTCTTCTTGCTCCCCCATGGTGTTTCACACTATTGACGAGTTGGCTGCTGTGACAAAGAACATCAAGACCTTCAGGGAGTGCAGCTTATTGTGCTTTACTGAAACGTGGCTAACAGCTAGTGTCCCAGATGCTAACGTGGAGCTAGCGCACTTCAGCACGGTCAGAGCGGACAGGGACACAAAAGCCTGTGGCCAGCGCAAAGGACGTGGACTTGCAGTGTATGTGAACAAACGGTGCTGTCATCCTGGGTATGTGAACATTAAAATGTCCATCTGCAGTAGGGCATTGAAACTCCTGGCTGTCAGTCTACGTCCCTACTACATGCCCAAGGAGTTCAGTGTCAGTGTCATCACTCTGCCTGCACTGGGAAAGGCAGACCTCAACCTGGTCCTGCTTAAACCTCATTATACATCAAAAGTGAGGAAATTACCAAAGACCACACGCTCATTGAGGAAGTGGTCCCTTGAGGCTGAACAGGCTCTGATGGACTGCTTCGAGACCACTGACTGGAATGCACTGCAGGTCCCCTACAGTCACAATATGGACAAAATGGTTGCCTGCACCACGGATTACATCAACTTCTGCATGGATGTTGTTGTGCCAATAAAGGCTGTTCGCTGATTTGCTAACAACAAGCCCCCGGATAACAAGCAATATCAAATACCTTCTGAACCTGAAGAAGAAGACCTTCTAAGACGGTGACACATGAGCGCTTAAGGTGGTACAGCAGGAACTAAGAGTGTAGCTAAGGGCAGCAAAGGAACAGTACAGAAGGAAACTAGAACAGAGGATGCAGAACAACGACATGAAGGAGGTGCGGCAGGGGATGAAGACCATCACGGGCTGCAGCCCAAAGAGAGGTGCCCACATTGACGGGGATGTGAGAAGGGCAAACCAGTTAAACCAGTTTTTTAACAGGTTTGACCAGCCCATCCCACACACAGTAGCCCCCACACAAGTCACCAGCACGGAAGAGGACACCTCTCCCCACACTCGCCCTCTCTCACAACCCACAAAAACAGCAACTCAAGTAAGTACGGAGCTGCACCCCAGCAAAGCAGCAGGTCCAGATGGAATATCACCTCGACTACTGAAAGCCTGCGCGTGGGAGCTGAGAGACCCTCTACAGTGCATCTTCAACCTGAGCTTGGGGTTGGGGAAGGTTGCACACTGTGAAAGATGTCCTGCATCGGTCCACTCCCAAAGAGACCACACCCTGGTGAGCTGAATGACTGACGTTGCATGTGATGAAGACCATGGAACGGCTGCTGCTCTGTCACCTAAGGCCACAGACCCACCACGCGCTCGACCCTCTGCAGTTTGCATACCGGGAGAAAGCGGGAGTTGAGGACACCATCATCTTCTTGCCCCACCGATTTCTCGCTCACCTGGACAGAGGCAGTGGTGCTGTGAGGATTACATTTTTGGACTTCTCCAGCGCCTTTAACACCATTCAGCCTCAGCTCCTCAGGGACAAACTGACACAGATGGGAGTAGGATCACACCTGGTGGCATGGATCATAGACTACCTGACTGGCAGGCCTCAGTATATGCGGCTGGTGAACTGCAGGTCCGACACTGTCACCAGCAGCACGGGAGCACCGCAAGGAAAACTGTTCTGTTTACCCTGGAGAGGTCCGACTTTCGGTACAACTCTGGGGCCTGCCATGACATGGCCATCATGGAATGTATCAGGAATGGACAGGAGGATGAGTACAGAAAACTGACCCAGGACTTCGTAAGCTGGTGTGACACAAACCACCTGCACCTCAACACCACCAAGACCATGGAAATCGTGATGGACCTTAGGAGAAACAGGACACACCTAGAACCTGTTCTCATCAAAGTTGACCCTGTGGAGGTGGTTCACACCTACAAATATGTGGGAGTGCATCTGGATGATAAACTGGACTGGACTGCCAACATTGATGCTCTGTGCAGGAAATGGCCGCACCTTCTGGCATCCCTCAACGTATGCAATAAGCTGCTACAGACCTTCTATCAGACTGTGGTAGCAAGTGCCGTCTGTATGCAGGAGTGTGCTGGGGGAGCAGCCGCAAGAAGAAGAATGCCACACGCCTGGACGTACTAGTGAAGAAGGCAGGCTCTGTCATTGGCACTGAGCTGGACAGCCTGATGTCTGTGGCAGAGCAAAGGACACTGATGGGGCTCCTTTACATCATGGACAACCAGCATCATCCAATGCACAGCATCATCTCACGACAGAAGAGCAGTTTTAGTGGCAGATTACTATCACTGTCCTGCTCCACTGACAGACGGAGCTGATCATCCCCCCCCCCCCCCCCCCCCCCCCCCCCCCACACCTCATGTGGTTTTTCAACCCAAAGGAGGAGTAGCGATAAAAACACACACAAGACTGGACTTATTACGTTATTATGTATTACATTGCAAAAAACCCAATTTGTTATCATAATGTTAACATTTTGAATCAATTGAAATGTTGAGAAAACACACAAAACAGTGTTCAATCTACGCTTACCACTGTTTTCTTCAGTGAGTGTAAAGTGAAAAGTTGAGACAACTTATTATTTTGACTCAAGTTCCAAGCCTTAAACCTCTTTGCGCATATACTGTCAGTAATGTACGCAGGGCTTCTACTGCAAGGCAGAGTGGACTCTTTGGTGACACACCCTTAAATCAGGAAAGTGTAAGGTAAGTGTTGGTTTTATGCTGTTTTTTGTTCAAATTGGCCAAATGAATACCCGGGTTAGGCTTTCTTAGTCAATTTTATGTTAGTAATTTAAGAAATATGAACAGAAATTGCATGCTATAAGTTGTGAAAGTTGGCATCCAGTCCGTGATAACATACACTCCATTAAGCTCGAATAAACTCTTCTTGTGTGATAATAAGCCAATAACAGTGAATGCAGGGGTTGCTACTCATCTTTGGGGTTAGATGTAAAAACTACAATAATTATACTCTATTATACAGTAGTATAAATTATACTCTCCCAAAGTCTGGAGGAAGAGAGGAGAATATCTGACTACATTGTAACATAGTGGATTGTAGTTGCTGCTGGAGTACCCAGCATACTTTGCATTTTGTTTTTTAAATAACACTTAGTTTTAGTGTTGTGTTGTGCTGTTTATTTTTTGGTGTGCACCATGAGTAAGACTGTTCTGTTTGATGACCGTCGTTTTGCAGTGTTGACAGTTGCTGTTCCCTACAGCACAATTGATTATGACATTATTCTTTTCTTTTGTAACAGGACACAGAGCCAGAAGAAAGTCATGCCAGAGAAATGAAGATGGGAATCTTGACCATTATTTGAAGATGATTTTGCCACCAACCACAATCAAGCACATATATCAGGTTCTTTGCTGTAGTCCCAGAAGGACAGATTGTTCTAGATGAAGTAAGTGACCTTCCAACTGCTGTTGCTCTCCTCTTTCATTTAATTTATGTTGTCAACATGGGAAACAAACCTGAAACACTCTTTGAAATCATTGAAAAAGTGTTGAAATGTCTCGACCACCACAAGGACAAGAAATGACAGTAATAATATGGACTGGAATATGTGATTTGCTGAAAATGTCTTTTCGTGATTTAAGGGTGTGTGATGAGAACTGGGTGGCAATGACCTTACGCCCGGTGTTGCCCTGACACACAGACACTTTGTAGAACATTACATCCTTCATTTACAATACAGTTGTCCCTAGCTTATGGCGGTTAATTGGTTCCAGACCTGACCGCGTTAAATGAATTTCCACGATATAGGATTCAATGTTAATAAATTTAATAATTTGGTAGTTTGAGCATAGAAAACCTTTTTGTAACTTTCTAAATACGTTTTTTTAAACATTATTAGAGCCCTGTGAACATAAAATAACACCCTTATAGTCACCTTTACACTCCTATTATTCATTGTTTACACCACATTGAAACTCTTTCGCTGCAGGGACTCCAGACAGCCACTAGCTAGCAAGTTAGCAACCTATCCAGTCAACTTCAAATTTATTTCTTCTAAACTGAAGAAGCTAAAAATGTAGCACTTCCACACAGGATGGGAGGAGAACTTTTTTTTTTCAATTTTGTATGTCATTACTGCCACCTAGTGACCACAGTACTACATATCACTTGTATGTCAATGTTTTGACCAATAATACACCATAGTCAACCACAAAACAGACATAATATATTCATTATTTTCTGAAAAAAATGCAATATAGTGAGGGACGACTGTAATATATAATAATGATAATTATAGTACTTGAATGTAGTTTGAATGTAGTTTACTGATAATACTTACAGTATGCAGTATTTGTACCTTGTACCTTTTAAATGTGTCATGAATAAATGACTTAAACTTTATAAAACTTGAATGTTGAATTTTGTGCTGTTTACTGTATTCGATGCCAGCGGTTTGTGTTGAGAACAGAAAGCAATTTGGATGTAAGGTTTACTTTTTTTTTGTATTTAATCAACCTCAAATATTTAAGGAACCAGTTGCAAGGCTTTTTTTAAGTTGAATCAACTTAAAATAGTTAAGCAACTTGCTGCAAAGTTTTTTTTTTTAGTTGAATCAACTTTAAAAAAAGTTAAGCAACCGGCTGCAAGGCTTTTTTGAGTTTACTCAACTTGAGCAGGTACGTTGTGCCAGCTTGACTTTTTAATTATTCTGGCCCTCGACTCAACTTATACGTATTTGAATAAACTTGTTATTCTTATTTAATGTAGCTTTATTCCTAGTTCACCAAACTCCTTATTGTCAGTTCATTTAACTTTGATTTTAGACTTGGCTCAACAAAAATCTTGAAAGTTGAATGAACTCAAAAAAGCTTTTTAGCCCGTTCCTTAACTTTTTTAAGTTGATTAAACCTTTTAATTTTAACAGTATTATTATTATTATTATTATTATTATTATTATTATCATCATTATTATGTATTATGATTATTTATTTTGTATTATTTCACCAAAAATTTAAGTAATTTGTTCTGCATTGATTTATGTATTTATTCTGACTCTATCTATTATTTTTCTTTTCTTATCTCTCTTGTCTTGCCTTGGCTGTTTTATTTTGTGATGAAGTGATGAAGTCTGTTATGCAGTCTATTATGCAGCGTATGGGTGTGTTAATTGGACAAAATGTGTGCCTGTGGGTCGCTCTCCGGGAGGTGAGAGTGCTGATATGTTAATACATTTTTTCCAAATGTTCTCACGATCGACCGGCAAAGTCCCAAAGATCGACTAGTAACTCACGATCGTTGGGTTGGCAACCCCTGTTTTACAGAAAGAGGTAGATCATTTTGACTTGTAACTTGCATGCTGAAAATGTGTGAGCACCCCTGCTGTGCAAACTCTATTTACAATGTTGTGTATATGCATGTATTTCCATTTTGCTATGATCATAATCACTTCATAGTGGAAATTCATTTATTTTAGGTACCTACGAACCTACGAAACCCACTAATAATAATTACAATAATTACAGAGAGGAGACGCAGCTGGGTGGGACATAAGGGCAGATGAAGATCTGACTGGCTCATACAGCAGGGGCAACGAAAGGCAATAGGACCAGAAAAAAAAAATGACAGAGAGAGAGTGAACAAGCACACAATCTGTTGCAACAACTCTTATATTCTGAAAAACAAGCATATTTTTGCATGGATCTTAAAAAGGTTTCTTAAATGTTGCATGCTGATACTTAGAGCATACGCCAAATGACAACTATAACAGGAACCATGCAATCAGGTTCCTGTTTGTCAAATCCTGTGTTTTGACGTTTCATCAATCACAAGTCTTATAAATAATTCTTACATTGTGAGTTGTAATGTTTGCAGTAACATGTCAAATTCCAAAGATCACCTTAAACGGAAAAAAAACGAGGAATACCGAAGTGGTGTCCGCATTGACTAGCGCCACATTGCAATTATACCTTTTATGGGTGAGTCGATTTATGGCTTTGGGGGGTTTCTACTAAGATTGCCTTTGGTGCACGGATGCAATATGGTCCAGAGCAACATATGTGGATGTCAATATGTTAAAAAGATATGTTATTACCTTTCATGTCAGTGGTGCAAAGCCTCTTGGAATGCAGTCCACTTGGTTCATATTGTAGGGATTTTTCCTCAGAAGCTCAATACTCGCATAAGGAATAGTAGGACAGGGTGGCACCACTAAATTGCCTGATCTTAAATCCATATGTTTTATGGAACATCATATATTTTTATGCAGGATAGTTTCAAAGTTTTGATGCTCTTATTGTTGGAAAGATTTATAATTAGTAATAAGGTATAAACATTACAATAAACAATATTATGATTACGAAGGGCCGAACATTGGCCGAGTGGGTGGCATGTTGGACACACAGTCATGAGATCGGGAGGACCTGGATTCGAATCTCCTCTTGCATGTTCTCCCTGTGCATGTGTGGGTTTTCTCCGGGTACTCTGGTTTTCTCCCACATTCCAAAAACATGCATGTTAGGTTAACTGGCGACTCTAAATTGTCCATAGGTATGAATGTGGGTGTGAATGATTGTCTGTATGTGCCCTGTGATTGGCTGGCGACCAGTTGTGGGTGTACCCCTTGCCTAAAATCAGATGGGATAGGCTCTACACCATACCCCCACGACCTTAATGAGATGGATGGATGACTACGAAGGCACATTTTAATGTAGTTGTAGGTGTCAATTATCACTGTAACATAGTGAATCCAAGATATAGAAACCTGTATTCAAGTGTGTGAGAGTAATTACTCCATGGTTATTAATTTCAGTTTTTAATCAGGGAAGGTTGGCACACGCTGTTTGATCCGCTAATTGCTTTATCTCCAAAAGCATGTATTTAAGCCAAAATGGCTGCAGATGAATCACATACTGCCTGTTAAGCAGGTCTCAAGTACGTTTACAAAGAGAGTACATATTTGAATTGTGCACCTCATGGCTGCTGTACCCACCACTGTGTTTACAGAGCTTACCTTCACGTGGATCTTCAACGAGTACCCATCACTAGTCATCCAGGACACACGCCGATTTGTGTCCCAGAAGACAGGCAACCTTTACATTGCCAAAGTGGAATCCTCCGACGTGGGCAACTACACTTGTGTAGTTACCAATACAGTCACCAAAAGCAGTGTTCAAGGGCCTCCCACACCCCTAGTGCTTCGAGCAGATGGTAAGAACAACACCACAGGCAGAAGTACTGTAAATTCCGGTGTACAGTATAAGCACCCACTAAATTTAGAGGAAAAAACAGATTTGTTCATATATGAGCCGCACCGGTGTATAAGCCGCACATGTCCACATCATAAAATGACTTATCGTGGCATGTACGAGTCCGTGAGGACCAGGCAGCTATTTATTTGACAGGAGCTATAAAACAAACAAAAAAAACCATCATGAGCTATAAAGGAAGAGCTCATCATGAGCTTGTCAAACCATTGGAAATTGCAGGTGGTCATTACTCAATATAAAAGTCTGACTCACGGTTTCATCTTACAAACAACATTAAACTCATCACACAGCAACTTAACACTCAAATGTTATACCTCAGAAATTTAATGTACCAATATGAGTTTAATATGAAGAAATCCAACATTTTAAAGTTTTCTCATAATGCATTTCGTTTGAGAAAACCAATTCATTAGAGGAGAGCATAGAAAGCATAGAAAATGGTGCTACAATGCTGCTTCTGTCCACCAGAGGGAGCCAGAGGACCTGGAGCCCAAAGGAAAAAGAGGGAAGGTGATGTCATTGTGGGCCCCAATAAATGCGTTGCTCAGACGCAATGCCTTATGGGGAAACTTAAGTTTTGTTGTTTTTTTTTCATTTTTTTTCATATTGTGACATGTTTGTATATTTGTCAGGGACACGTTTTGAGTGTTAAGTTGCTATTGATTAAGTGTTGAGATGCTATTGACAAGCTTGCCGTGAGTGCACTGATAGCTTGACATTGGCTCCTGCCAACGAAAAAGCTATTGTTTCCTCACCGACTCACGAGCGGCACAGTATTTAAACAATTAGTCATAGTTATGAAGTAAAGGAGATGTCGCAAGATTAGAATTTAGCCATAAATTAGCCACACTGCTGTATAAGCCGCAGGGTTCAAAGTTTAAGAAAAAAGTAGTGGCGTATACACCGGAATTTACGGTATTCCCATTTGGTGCAAGTCTAATGGTTTGTCAAAACAAGGTTTGAATTAATAGACAGTGACATATAAGGGTTTGGCTATCTGGATTGGAAGATGCAACCCTGGAAGCACTGCTGTCATTCAAGCAGCTCCATTTAACATAAGGCAAGACCACACATCTACATGCTTAGATAGATCTTGCTGTGTATCCTAGGGGCCAGTTCTGGGACCTAAACTCTTCAACAAATATACTCAACAAAAATATATATGCAACACCTTGGTTTTTGCTTTTATTTTTCATGAGATGAACACAAAGACGTAAGACTGTACACAAAATGAATATTTCTGTAAAATATTGTTTACTAATCTGTCTAAATCTGTGTCATTGAACACTTCTCCTTTGCCAATATAATCCATCCGCTTTACAGATGTGGTATATCAAAACGCTGATTAGATAGCATGATTATCGCAAAGGTGTGCCATAGGGTGGCCACAATAAAAGGCCACTCCAAAATGTGCAGTTTTACTATATTGAGACCCCGATGAGGACAAGGAACATGCAGATGAGCTTCACAATTTTTGACAGTTTGTGCAGTAATAATTTTGTTATGCAAGCCGATTGTTGAAACAGATGTCTGGGTGGCTGATTTCAGACAATCTTTGAGATGAAGATGCTCGATGTGTAGGTCCTGGGCTGGTGTGGTTACACGTCCTTGATATGCCACATCTGTTAGATATATTGATTATCTTGGCAAAGGAGAAGTGCCCACTAACAGAGTTGGACAGATATGTTAACAATATTTAAGAGAAATAGGCCTTTTGTGTACATAGGAAAAGGTTAATCCTTGAGTTCAGTTTATGAAAAAAGGAAAGAATAACAAATCTTGCATTTATATTTTTGTTGACTGCATAAATGACATCTGTAAAGCCACGAAAGACCTAAAGTTAATATCTGCAAATGACATTACTGCATTCTGTTCAGGGGAAAATAAACAGGAATAAATGAAAAATATAACAGCAGAAACAACACGGTTTTAAAATGTGGTTCGACAAACACAGGTTATCCTGGAATTTGGAAAAAGTAAAAGAGAAACTCAAACACAAATACAAATAGACTACATAGACATTGACATGGTACTGTCACGTCTTGGCAATGTAGTGTTGTGGCATGATCCCAGGATGCGAAAGATGAGACCCAAAGTGCAGGTAAAAAGTATTTTTTAAATTATTATGGCTGCAATGCAGCGGCATGATTCACAAATGAGTTGTACACGAGACTGACTACCTTTACATGAAGTCAATATTTGGGTTAAGGTCAATATTCCGATTTCTGAAACATTTGGAATAACCCGTTTACATGCCTGATGTGAAAAAAAAAAGAAAACGTGCTTGCGTCATTTCCGCTTCTTCTTCCTGTATCCAAAAACAACAACAACACAGCAGATAATGAACGCCTTTGTTTGCGTTTTGGTGCTGGTACTGACCCACCAAAAGTACTGTCTCACTTTCTTCATTAATGGAAGGGGATAACGTGAAGAACTAAGAAATAGTTAAAGATGCGTTCGTACAAACCCTGCTTCGCGTAACTGCTTGCTCACCTTTTGATAGATTTCGCTATTACGGTACTTTCTACCGTCAATAAAAGACATAATGTTCCTGTCTTTCGCCACACTAACGAGGTGGCTTGTATCCCCCTCGCTCCAAAAGTGTGGGGTTTTGGGTGTTGTCATGTTTAGTAAGTACTTCATGCCAAAGACACAAGATTCCTTTTGAATAGAAGATGCACAGAACACAAATGAATGTTCCTTTTGATCAGGATATCCCAATAAGCGTATACATGACACGATATTTGGGTTAGAAAAGGAGTAACCCAGAGGTGATATTCGGGTTTTTAAAAAACGGAATATGAACATATTCCATTTTTTTCCCCAAAAGGGTTATTGGTGTTTACCTGGCCGTGCGCAACCAGGTTATTGCTAATATTCCGGTTATGATTGGGTTATTTGACTGCATGTAAAAGTACTCAATGCTCCAACCTGGGGAGTAGCACGCACCTGAATTAAATACCCAAAGGCAAATTGCAGGCAGGTGTGTGTAACGAATAATGTAAAGACCGGAGCAATGGAACAAAACAGGAAGTGAGTACAAAATAAGGACATGGAAACAGGAACTAAACAAAAGGGAAAACAATCCAAACTGTTTCACGGATTGTGAAAGGTCAAGAAAACACATTTTTAGGAGTCATAATAGATGACAAAATGAGCAGGAAATATATACAACTTAAAGTGGCAAGAACAAGCTCAATAATGAAGAAGGCAAAACACATTCTGGACCAAAAGTGACTTCTTACGTTTTACTGCTGTTTGGTGTTACCATATCTGAATTGTTGCGAGGAGATATGGGGGAATAATTACCAAAGTGTACTTCACTCACTAAGTGTACTGCAGAAAAAGGTCAGTTAGGATAACCCATAATGCGGGTTATAGAGAGCACACAAACCCTGGAAAATATTGAAATTCACAGACCTGGCTAGTACATTTCTATCCAAATCTATCCTCAAAGCAAACAATATCCTGGTAGCCAAAAAAAATTCTCAACAGAAGAGGAAAATTACAACCTTAGGGGAAATCTAAACCTAAATCATTTGTACGCATACACAAAATTTATATATGCATGTAGGATTAAATTATGGAACAGACTGAGTATAGAATTCAAACAATGTACTAATGATAGTCACTTTAAGAAACAGTACACATATATGGCAAATAAATGATTTGTATTCTATATTTTTTGTGTTATTAAATATTTTAACATGACCTAAATAAACTGCTTGATATAATTATTGAATTTCATTTTTCTCATGTTAAGCAAGAAAGGCAACATGTAAATAGGCTTTTGCAAGGCTCTATAGAGCACTTCCTTAGGCATGAAGTAGGGCTGGGCGATATATCGATATTTTTAAATATCGATATTTACTTTAAGCACGATATCAAAACCAACGATATTGTTTGTCAATGTAGATGGGATTTGCACTGTATCGCCCACATACGGAGTAGTGGCGGAGCAGAAGCCCGGCAGCTCCAGTCGAAGCAACAGCATCGACGGTGGAAGAATTAGTCTGCAAGGAATAAGCGGTAGCTCAGTACTTCGAACTTAGACTATAAAAAAATATTTTCACCACCTTAAAACTTAGCACAACCTCCGATACGAGGAATGTGAGCTTTGCAGTTACAATTGTTTAGCACGACAAGCTCTACCACAAATGTACAAAGTTGCTAAGGCTGATTCATTTGACAGGTTGATATCCTGGCACAAAATAGGGACATGCTTGTGTGTTCTAAAAATGTTTACCTAAAACATACTACTGTTCAATTTAAAGTATTTTTGAGTTGCTGACAATTTCCTCTTAAACTGAGCACTCCTTCATATTTTGGTATTTTGTGCTTTTGTTATTAGCTGAGGATTTGAGCATAGCTTAAGGTTTGCTATAAAAAAAAAAGATTATATTTGACTTTTTCTCTATTTATTTCAAAAAGAGAATGACTTACTTTATTTTAGCCGCTATTTTTAGATACAATTTTTTTTTAATGTGCATCTTGCGTGAAGCTTTAAAACCTCAAAAAACATCCTCATGTTAAGTATTTATTTTAATAAAAAAAAAAAAACTTGACACGCATATTTGGCTTTGATTTTGTCTAAACTCACTTTGCGGAAAAAATATGTGGATATATATCGTACATCGATATTCAACCTATGTCAGGAGTGTTGGTCCATATCGCCCAGCCCTAGAATGAAGTGTAGTCTTTAGAAAGTAATTGCACTATTTTCAATTGAATCCCCAATATAGGTCAAATTAGCATTAGATACTGTATTGTCCTCTACTGTCTTATGCATTATCATCACTATTGGATTTTAGACACTTAGTTTTGATTGCGTCGCCTTCTGACCTTTTCAGGCCTTAAGATGGATAAAAGTTACCTTCAGACTATCAAAATATCGGGATATACAGTATGTCATATATCGATATTCAACGTATGTCGGGATATGAGTGTTGGTCTAAATCACCCAGCCCTAGAATGAAATGTAGTCTTCAGAAAGTAATTACACTATTATCAATTGAATCCCCAATATAAGTCAAATTAGCAGTAGATATTGCCCTCCACTGTCCTATGCATTATCATCACTATTGGATTTTGGACACTTTGTTTTGTTTGCGTCTCCTTATGACCTTTTCAGGCCTTAAGATGGATAAAAGCTACCTTCAGACTTGTGTGACATCAGCCCTCAATTTCTCTTTGCAACCCCAGGTGTGATGGGTGAATATGAGCCGAAGATTGAGGTGCAGTTCCCCGAAGTTGTCCCTGTCGCCAAGAGCTCAACTGTCAAGCTGGAATGTTTTGCACTTGGAAAGTACGTCCACCTGTGTCTTATTACTTTACCGGCGTGACTCACAGATACTTGCACCAGTATACTCTAAACCAGGGGTCACCAACGCTTTTCCTTGTGAGAGCTACTTTTACAAAATGAAAATGGCCAAGAGCTACTCATTTTTGTAACATTTATTTTCAGAGCTTATTTTAAACCCAAACAAAGCGAATATGCTTGTTTTACCAGAACATTAACAAAATGCTGGTGTCCACAACTCACATGTTGTATTTCAGAATGCATTTCTTTCTACTGTTCTTTCATTATTAACTGAAAACCTGAATGAAAAGCAGGCTTGTGGGCACCTCATGTGGTCGTGGGGGGCTACCTGGTGCCCGCGGGCACCACGTTGGTGACCCATGCTCTAAACTCTCTGGTAATGTGTGGGGAACCATATGAAGTGATTGGGGAACACATTATTTCACATGCTAATGACGACACACGGAAAAGCAACTTTCATCTTTATTATTACGATTACGGGGGAAAATGACTCAGCAGTAAGATGCCTATATCTATAACAAAAGTTATCCGTTCACTTGAAGTGGCTAGTTATGTAGAAAAAAGTCAGTTGTTTGTTGGCTCTGCTCCCCATTCTAAAGTCCACTATAAAAATGTCTGTTTCTACACTTCTGTTTGTGAAGCTATTATCACATGATTAATTGGAAAATGTGTCCATTGCAGAAACCTTTTTAATATGTAGCCTTGACTTTGGCTGCATTGTCTTTTGCATAATCATTATCATTTCTTGTGTATCTGTAATGTTTGATAACCAATGCTAACTGGACCCAACGTGACACAGCTATTTTGACTGACATACGACTCAGGTTATGTACAGAACTATACACTGATTAAAAAAAAAATACTATACTGAGTAATTATCTTTATTGCCATATTGAATTGAATTGTGAATTACTGAATGATATAACGATTTTGATGACCTGTAAACTTTGAATCTGTGAATGTGAAATACTAATCATTAGTATGTAGTATAGTAGTTTCAAATTTTGCCGGTTAGATTTTATATATACAGTATATGTTTTAGAGCAGTGGTTCCCGAACTTTTTACAGTTGCGTACTCCTTCAGACATTTGAACTGAAGCCATGTACCCCCTACTCCTGCACACTTAAAAAACATGAACCTTTTTATCTTAATCAACTTGAAATATTGAACATAATTAATTGGTTAATTCATTTCCTATAATTCCAAGTCAAAAATGTGTATTCTGCATGGTCAAATTTTTATAAAGTTTCACATGAGCACTGATAAATAGATAAGTAATCATCTTGCATCTTTTATTCCAGTCTGATTTTGGGATCCTTCTGTTTGAATGGGTTGAATTTGAGCATCACTTTTTTGGCCACTCAGGATGACTATGGTTTAAATCTGCATATTAATTTAATACCAAATTGAAGGGGACATTTCAACAATCATAATAAAACAGTATATGATGTACACAAATACATACAACCAACAATAAAGCCTAATTTTAGGTGGAATCCCCACACACAGTAACAGGTTTTCACCACTGTGCTGTGCGGCGATTGAAACAGCAATATAAATGAAATCTTGAAGATTAAAAACTATTAATGTAAAAATTATTATCAAACTTATTTGTTCATATGATGCACACAGAGCAATGAACAACTTCATGCTGTGTCTCCTTTCTGCTCTGTTCAGGCACACTTGTAATTGTGAGTGTTAGGCGGTAATTGTTTTTCATTTTTATTCACGTACCCCCTATGACAATTGGCACACCCCTGGGGTTATGCATACCCTACTTTGGTAACCTAAGTTTTAGAGTACGTGGTGGAATATTGTGATTTATGAAAACATGTGTGCACCATTGATACACATGTACACATTGTACATGTATATCAATATATATATATATATATATATATATATATATATATATATACATATATATATATATATATATATATATATATATATATATATATATATATATATATATATATATATATATATATATATATATATATATATATATATATATGCACATATTTATAAATATACTAAACATTATTTATATACACAGTATATTCTCTGTTTTTATAGTAGGATGTGCATCTTTGGGACTTGGTCCTTTTAAAAGTAGCTTGCAGGCTAAAAAAGTGTGAGCACCCCTGATCTACACCATGTTTGGGGAACTCATAATATTTATATATGGAAACATAGCGCATGATGAGGTTCATCTTGATAAAAAAATGCTTTAGTCCAAGTAAATTACAGTGGTTAGACTAAATACTCATAAGATCATGTTGCCACTTTTCCATTCTTCTAGCCCAGTGCCAACCATCAGTTGGAGAAGAGTTGATGGGGCCTCTTCTGGAAGAAAGGTGTATATCAATAAAGCCAACGGAGTGTTAGAGATCCCTTACTTTCAGCAGGAGGATGCAGGGATGTATGAATGTTTGGCTGAAAACAGCAGAGGAAAAAACTCTGTCAAAGGAAAGCTGTCATTCTATGGTGAGTAGGACTTCTCAATTGTCGTCCTAAATTATTATAGGCTTTGTATAAAATATTCTACCCAATGATTTATAGAGGTATCGTAATTTCCAGTGTATACTTCAGAACTACTACTAAATGTTTAAATACTGTGCCGCTCACGAGTCAGTGAGGAAACGGTAGCTCTTTCTTTGGCAGGAGCCAGTCATGACCTATCAGTGCACTCACGACATGCTTGTCAACCCACAGAAAATCGCAGGAGGTCATTATATATAACGGTATAACAACATAACAGTCTGACTCATGGCGTCGTCTTACAAAGAACAATAAACTCAGCACACAGCAATTTAACAATCAAAAAGATCTGAGAAATAAACATGTACCAATATGAGTTTAAAATGAAAAAAAACAACTCTTTAATATTTTTCCCGTAATGCATTGCATCTGAGCAACGCATTTATTGGTGCCTGCCGGAGCACTGAGATGACATTAGCCTCCCTCTGGGGTCCTCTGGTGGACAGAGGCAGCATTGCGGCACAATCCATCCACTTTCTATGCCACTTGTCCTCTAATGATATGTTTTGCTCAGGTGAAATGCATTATGGGAAAACTTTAAGAGGTCTTTTAACTCGTATTGCTACATGTTTGTACATTTACTAGGTATACTTTTTGAGTGTTTATATTTTTTCAAAGTTTTGGATGCAATCTCTTTTCAGTTAAAATATTTTGTGCTGTAAATGACAAATTTACAGCATTTGGTAATGCACAGGGGTCCATCAAGGCTGAGCCATTCTGTTTTTGGATCAGCAGTTAAAAAGACACCCTTGCAGATAGCTTCTGAATACATTGACATTTTTGCATTTTTTTATTGACAAATTAGAAAATTATTTTGCAGCTTTTGTGTAACCTTGCTGACAAAAAAAGAAACAACAATAATAGGCGGCATGGCTCAGGTGGTGCCGTCTCCCAACCTGAAGGTTGCGGGTTCGATCACCTGTCCTCCCGTGATGGTGTCGAAGTGTCCTTGGGCAAGATACTGAACCCCCAGTTGCTCCTGATGCTGCGTCATCAGTAGGTAAATGTGCTAGTACTTTTCAGTGCCTTGGAGGTGTAAAAGAGCTATACAACTGAAAGATAATTTACCCATAAAAATACATCCTTGCAGAAAGAGAGAGTTTTTTTGGTACACTTGTCTTCTTTTCATGATTGGAATGTTTGTATACATATTCTTGATCCTCCTACTGTGTCTCAGTGTAAGCCATGACTAAGCCAATTGGTCATCCCAGTTTGTTTGACTTTCTAGAAAGGCCTTAGCATTCTATAACACTATATAATGGCAAAGCCTTTGCTTTTGATTCCTAAATGAGAAACTTGAAAGGGAATTTAATAGGAAAATAACTGAATTATTATCATTGTTGAGCTCTCTATGCAACGCAGGATGTCAACAAAATGAACTGACGCAGATACATCTCTCCCCTTGACCCAGGCAGGACATCTTATATTAATGTGTCTTCTGCACAGGGGCCATACATCTTCCTATTCTGTCACCCGAGATAAGGTTCACATTATTTATGTGACACTTGCATAAATATAGAGGCATTCTTGGAGTTTTCGATGTCTCAAATTGCAAAAAAGGGACTGAGCTGAAAGATAGATTACCTTAATAAAATGAATACAATCCTGATCAAAGTTAAAACAATTGGAAGAGTTTACATTTTGCACTGTTGGATCTTAAGTAATGTTCTAAGTAGCACTTGAAAATGCATAAAGAACATATGGGAGTGAGACAAAAAAGTAAGTGGAGCTTTGAGTAAGCAATTAATTGCAAACAACCTTTAAACTGAAATAGGTTGTTCATCAACAAAGGTTTAAGACCTTTGAGTCGAGATGACAAAGCCAGCAAGCCACCAGAAGCAAGGGAAGCAAGCCCATACAAGCCATTGAAACCTAATGAGCGCTTGTTATATAACGTCTTAAACGGATCAATGCAAATGCAAGTCCAAGACCTACAAGGGAGCGACAACTGAATGCACACATTGAACAACTCAAAGGAAGCCTCTCTGAGCAACAGAAGGATATACAATGACACTTAAGAACACAGTTTGACAACCTAAAGGTGAGCTTTTCTGAAATCTGTGAACAGGTCAAAACACTGATGGCGGAAATAGAGCGTTGATGATATGAAATGATATCAAGGCACTACAGGATGGCTTGCACGCCGCTCTTAAGAAAGATTAAGCAAAGGAAAAAGTAATTGAGCAAATGAAGAATACAATTGATGAAATGGATCAGAACGCAAGAATGAAATGATGTGATCTGACGGGGCTCTGAATTAAACCCATTTCATAAGCCAGGGCAGTTGAGAACAGAAGAGAACCAGATGAAATGGATGTTGCTTTAATGGTGCAACAAATTGCCGACTTTCTACAATCTAAGCAGGAAGATGTACATATCAACACCATCGATACTTGTATCCAACTGTATGGCAGAAACAATGCCACACCTGTCATCATTAAGTTTACCAACAGTAAATACAAGATTGCACTGCTGAAACAGGCAAAGAAGCTGCATGGTAAAAACATCTACATAAAAGAGCGTCTGACAAAGCAGGAAGCAGGGAAAGATTTGAGCTACTTTGAGCGGCAACTGCAAAATCTACATCCAACTAAACGGTGGACCAGAAGAGGCCAGGGTGCTTGTTGTCAAAGACATCAAGGACTTGGATAAATACTAAATATTGCATCACCATGACAACAAGGAAAATGGAGGACACAGCTCACAAGAATGATGCATGGAAGGATTACATTTATTAACAGCAATAACATCATCAGCACGTTGCAAGTGACTGCTCAACAAGAAGTACAGGAATTAGGTACCCATTTATCTATATTTAATGACATTCACAATATAACACAAAAGTTTGCAGGATAAAAGGGAAACCTTTTGCTTCCCTGAACGCAAATGACTGGATGTCATGTATGCAAACTACAACATCAGACAATATTTCAGTCAGTTCGAGAAACCCTTCAAGGTAATTGCAATCTCATAAACTTGGATTGATGCTGAGAAGGGCATGGAGCTGGAACGAGGAGTAGCTGTGTATGTGGACAAACATCTGAATTACAGAGTGGTAAACATTATCATCAGTCATTTGCAATTCATAACATTTTAGAATGTGTAACAATTGAAATTGGTAAAGAAAAAAGTACAAATGTATTACTAATTTGTTTATATAGAACACCTAAGTCACGTATTGAAATGTTTGAGGACTGGATCAAAGCAACCTTCACAGACTTCAGCCAAAAAATAATCTTCCTATGTGTGGACTTCAACATTGATCTTTTGAATCCAAATAAGCAAAAGATAGTAAATGACTTCATAGACACAATGTACAATTTAAGTCTATATCCTAAAATCACCAGACCAAGCAGAATAACAGACAATTGTGCCGTGCTAATTGACAATAGTTTTTGAAAAGCTATTCAGTAACAGGATAGACAAATTCATAAATAAGAATGCTCAGCTAAGACTTCATGGTTCATGGTTCATGGTTTTAATTCATCTTGAACATGCATACAAGTCAAACAGTTGCACATCACACAATACAGTTCACAGTTTTGCATGTCCAAAAAGGAGTAGGAAGAAGCAAAGCTTATTTAATCCAACCCCTCATCAGCTTCACATCAATACATTCACTCACCTCTTTTTCTTCCAGGTATGCTTTGTAAGGCTACATGACAATGTAGTGCAATCATAGCCAGGTTTTCACTTACTACAAGGAAGCTACAGGCATAATGATAACTGATAGAATGATTGAAGAAGTGTTTGATTGATAATAAATCAGTACAGACCATGTAGTCACCACAATGAAAAGTTAATCGTCAGTATAGTAATGGTTAGATGTTGTATTGTATGTACACAGTGGTTCAGGTCTCTTCTTCTTTGTATTTTGTGAACATCAACTGCTTGTACTTTTTCTTAAAATCACTCATTGTTGGGCATTGTTTGAGTTCCTTACTCAATCCATTCCACAACTTGATTCCACATACAGAAATGCTGAAAGTTTTCAGTGTTGTCCGTGCATATAGGTGTTTTAGGTTAAATTTTCCTCTCAGATCATATTTCTCCTCTCTTGTTGATAAGAATTGTTTTACATTTTTCGGTAGAAGGTTATTGTTTGCTTTATGCATAATTTTAGCCGTCTGAAGGTTTACTAGATCCGCAAATTTTAATAATTGTGATTTTATAAATAAGGAATTTGTGTGTTCTCTGTAAGCAGCATTATGGATGATCCTGACTGACCTTTTTTGTAGCACAGTTAGTGGCTGGAGTGCACTTTTATAGTTATTGCCCCATAACTCGGCACAATAAGTTAGATATGGTAATATCAGTGCTTCAACTTTAATGACACTAATCAAAATAACTGAGGAAATTGCCAATGCTATAGACTGCAGAGAGTGCACAGCTGCAGTATTTATGAATTTGACAAAAGCATTTTACACAATTAATCACAATATTTTAACTGACAAACTAGAACGGTAAGGAATCTGAGGGTTAGTTTTGAACTGGGTAAAAAGGTACTTACCAAACAGGAAGCAATATGTGAAGCTAAGAGAATATACATCTGCAAGTTTAAATATATTGTGCGGCGTACCCCAGGGGTCAATACTGGGACCTAAACTGTTCAACCTACAGTATATATCAATGACATTTGTAAAGTCACAAAATACCTAAAGCTAGTATTATTTGCAGACTAGACTACTGCATTTTGTTCTGGTGAAAGTATGCAAAAGCTAATAAAAAAAAAGTCACAGATGAAATGACTTCATTAAAAAGATGGTTCAATAAAAACTGAACCTAAAATAAAACTAAAATAATGCTGTTTGGTAATAGCAGAAAGGACATGTATGCGTGATTACAAATAGACGGCATATACATTCACAGGGTTAGTGAAAACATCTAGGCGTCGTAATAGATGACAAACAGAGTTGGAAATCCCACATTAAGAATACAAAATAAGGCAGCAAAAAATACTTGAATACTAATAAAGCAAAATTTGTTCTGGCACAAAAATCACTCCATACTTTATTGTTCTCTGTTTTTACTGTATCTAACTTATTGTGTGGAGATATGGGGAAATAACTATAAAAGTATACTTCACTCACTAATTGCTACAAAAATGATTGGTTCGGATAATTCATAATGCCGTTTGTAGAAAACATACCAACCCTTTGTTCGTAAAATCACAATTATTAAAATTTGCTGATCTGGTAAATGTTCTGACAGCTAAAATTATGCATAAAGCAAACAATAACCTGCTACCCAAAATCGTAATACAATTTTTCTCAACAAGAGAAGAGAAATATGACCTTAGGGAAGGATTCAATTTAACACATTTATAAGCGCAAAAAACACTAAAAACCTTCACCATATCAGTATGTGGAATCAAACTATGGAACGGATTGAGCAAAGAACTCAAACACTGCACTAAAATGAGCGATTTCAAGAAACAGTTGATGTTAACAGCAGCTGATGTTTACGAATTACAAAAAGAGTCTTTAACCGCTGTGTACATACAATGCCATGTCTAATCACTTAGTAGTACCTACTTACTACTTACTACTTTTTTTCCATCTCTTTTGACTACTTGAAGTATTACATTGCCTGTACTCACTCAACAACAAACTAGATTTCTGTCAACTATTGAATTTTCCGCACTATTATATTACATAATTTATCAATACATGACAACCCTTAACTGATATTGTAACATGGGAAGGTTGTTAAAAGCTAGCATACTGATAGACTAAGGAAGACATTAAAGCATCAAGACAGAAAACATACGTTATTTCAATTTGGTTTCTATTTCAACATGGGTAAATGGTACATGTTGAATGCAGGAAGTGCACAAACAAATTGTATTGTATTGTATTGTATTGTATGTACTTTATTGATCCCACAGCGGGGAAATTTACTTGTTACAGCAGCAAGCAAGCAAGACAAGTAAAGAGAACAGTAAAGTAAAGCACTACAACATGGTTCAGGTGGTGCAGGTGTTGTAGAGCCTGATAGCGGTCGGTATGAAGGACCTGCGGAACCTCTCCTTCTTACACCGTGGGTGTAACAGTCTACTGCTGAAGGAGCTGCTAAGGGAACCCACAGTGTCATGTAGCGGGTGAGAGGTGTTGTCCATGATGGATGTCAGCTTAGCCAACATCCTTCTCTCCCCCACTTCCTCCACGGAGTCCAGAGGACCGTCTAGGACAGAGCTCGCTCTCCTGATCAGCCTATTGATCCTGCTCCTGTCCCTGTCCGTGCTGCCCCCTCTCCAGCAGCCCACAGCATAGAAGATGGCTGAGGCCACCACAGAGTCATAAAAGGTCCGTAAAAGAGTCCTGCACACACCAAAGGACCTCAGTCTCCTCAGCACAGTCCTTGAGGATTCTAGGGCTGATGCCGTCCGGTCCCGGGGCCTTCCTTGCCTTGATCTTCCTCAGCTGACTTCTCACCTGATCATCAGTTATGGAGAGGGGAGTAGAGGATGGCTGGGACGGGGATGTGGGGGTGAAGTGTATGTAGTGAAATGTATTAGCAATTGATGTAAAACTGAAAAGTTGTAGGATTGAATGAGCTTTGCTTCTTCCTACTCCTGTGGAACTTTGAATTGTAACATGTGATGTATTCATGTTTAAACTGTATGCATGTTCAAATTAAAATTAAACAATTTTACCATTCAAAGAAATGTTTTAAGAACAAAAAGCGTCTTCAGAAGCCTTGTCTCCTTCAACGCCACAAAATTGCCCATTTGGAAATTCCACAAGAGCACCAAATTTGAGACAGTGAAACGGTCAGTGAAAGTTTTATTCTCTGATGAGAAAAAAATGTAACCTTGACAGTTCTGATGGCTTCTAACATTACTGGCCTGACAAAGAGATCCCACCTGAGATGTTTTCCACATGGCACAGTGGAGGGGACTTTTTCCTTCAATGGAAGAATGGAGGTTCAGGTTGGGCAGGTGCGTCAAACGGCAGCTGGCTATGTGGAGATGTTGCAGGTGGTGTCCCTCATGACTGAAGGCCCTTGTCTGTGTGGTAATGACCGGGTTCTTCAACAAGACAATGCTGCCGTTTACAGTGCTTGCCTGACAAACGACTTCTTCCAGAGGAATAACGTCACTCTTTTGGACCATCCTGCGTGTTCCACTGATCTAAATCCAATTGAGAACATTTGGTGATGGATGGTGAGGGAAGTTTACAAAAATGGACATCAGTTCCAGGCAGTGGATGCCCTGCGTGAAGCCATCTTCACCACCTGGATAGACTAGCCCCATGGAAACACTGTCATCAAACATGCTGAAATTAACTTTTTAGGTGATTAACAATAGCACAGCTACTCATTACTGAGTTCTATTTTGAAATGTTTTTTTTTCTATTTTAGGGATGATAGGGTTATCTTGTGATATGGTCTTAAACTTTTGATCAGCTGATGAGCAGACCATTTCAGATTAATGGTTGTTTACAATAAATTGCTTACTCAACTGTTTTTTTGTCCCCTCCCATTTCTTCTTTTTGTGTTTTGAAACTCTACATAGAACCTCCTTAAGATGCAACAGTACAAAATGTAAATTCTTGCAATTTTTCAACTGGTTTTAAAATATTGATCAGAAGTGTACATATCCCAGAAAGAATGCTAACAATCTTTAATCTTTTATTCGCTGTTTTTAATGGAAACACATTTCTAATTTTACTTGTTGATATATAAAATGTTGCAGTTATTTTTCTATATTTTTGTGAAGTAAAGTTCAGCAATGGGTTAATTTGATGTGGTTTTGTATTTTGCAAATTAATTGACTGCTTGGCTCAGTTATATGTGGTTAATTAAAGTGTTCATTTATTGGTTTGTGACAGCTGCACCTCATTTGACTGAGAGGCCTCCGGATGCTCAGAAGACTATTGATGACACTCTGGTGTGGGAGTGCAAAGCCAGCGGCAAGCCCAAACCCTCCTACCGTTGGCTGAAGAATGGTGAGCCTCTGGACCCAATGGAAGTAAGGGCCTTTTCTTAAACTGTGTTTGGGGGAGGTAAACAAGGAATAGTAGTCTAACAAGCCACAAAATATATCCAAATACTGTAGAATATTTGGAAAATAATATTGACAATTATTCTCAACAAGATATCTTCCATCTTTCATTGTGCGCCAACTGCTCACAAAGTTTGGTCCCCAGTGTTTTTCGCAGCTCCAGTGCTGGATATTTAGTTAGAACACAGTTTTAAAAAAAGTGCCACACTGAAGCCTAGATATTTGTTCCTCTGTATGCAGGAGGAATGGCAACTTCAGACTCCTTCAGTGTGTAAGCAGCAGTCTGTTTTAAATGTGATTGGAATTGTTGAAGGAGCTCCATGTTGATATGAAATTAATCTGAGTTGCTTGTATTTGGCAAGAAAACATCACTTTGAAATAGATGACTAAATTTGGCATCAGAAGAGAGAGCATGTGCCTGCACATTTGTAAAGAATCCAAAGAGAAATAATTTCTTCTTGTCATCTACCAAAGACACTGCCAACAATTAAGTGCTCTGTTACTCATACTACTAAGTGTATTTTTCCTTTTGACACTGACAAAATACGTTGTGTGGTTTCCAGTCCTCATTGTGGCACCCACTTTGGTTCATTTTAATTTTCTTGTTGGGTTGCTAAAGTGGGCGTTGATAGCCTCTATGCTTGACAGGGAAATGTTTCTGTTCAAAATGACAGATGAGTTCAGCTGATATGATATTTAGAAAACGGGAGCACTTTAATTAGAGTGCTTAATCACAATGATCACACATTGGAGAAGAATATGTTTTTCATGGTGGGTGTAAATCAAAGTTATTGTACAGCATCAATTCATTTAGCCAATAGCGCATTGCCTAAATTAATTGATGCATTGACGAGTCAATACCTTGGTATTTACTGATTTGCAGTTCCTTACATGTCTCTGAACTCTCATATAATGGGAAAGCTATCATGCAGTCAAGGTGTTGGCTAGCAGCAGGATTACAGTACAGTACATCCTCCTGCAGCTCAACTTCACCGTGGATGGGGATACTATTTCTGTGAAGATTTAAAACTTGGTCAATTGGATAGTTAAACCCCACATCTCAGATTATGTTAAGCAAAGGACTGTATTTCATATTTGCCAATGTGTTAATTTGCACAACCTCTGGCAAAAATGATGGACTCACCAGTCTCGGCGGATGTTTATTCAGTTGTTTAATTTTGTAGCAAAAAAGGAAATCAGCTTGCAGTCTCTGAGGCATGGACTTAAATGAGTGCCAAACAGTAGTCTTCATCTATCTTGCTCCACATTTCTCTGATTGCTGTTACCAGATCATTTTCTTCATCTTCCACCACAGATTTTCAATTTAATTGAGATCCAGATCAATTTTTTGCTCTATGGCAAGGTGCATTATCTTGAAAAATGATTTCATCATCCCCAAACATCCTTTCAATTGATGGGATAAGAAAAGTGTCCAAAATGTCAACGTACACTTATGCATTTATTGAAGATGTAATGACAGCATTTCCCCAGTGCCTTTACCTGGCATGTAGCCCCATATCATCAATGACTGTGGAAATTTGCATGTTTTATTCAGGCTGTCTTCATAAATCTCATTGAAATGGCACCAAACAAAAGTTCCAGCATCATCACCTTGCCAGATGCAGAGTAATGCTTCATCACTGAATATGTCTTTCATCCAGTCACCCACAGTCCACGGTTGCTTTTCCTTAGCCCATTGCAACCTTGTTTCTTTCCATTTATGTGTTAATAATGGCTTTCGTTGAGCTTTTCTGGGTGTAAATCCCATTTCCTTTAGGCACTTTCTTACAGTTCCGTCACAGACGTTGACTCCAGTTTCTTCTTTGTTCCTCATTTGTTTTCCTATGCTTTTTCTGTTTTCAAGACATATTGCTCTAAGTGTCTTCCTTGGTCTACTAGTATGCTTGCTTTTACAACCTTCCCGTGTTGTTGTACAGATTTTAGACACAGCTGACTGGGAACAACCAACATGTTTTGCAACATGACATGCTGATTTACCTTCTATAAATCACACTTGCTTGGTTAAATATGTGTTCCACAGAGGATGATATGGAAGCAGTCATCTTCATCACATACACAACAATGGACAGGCGATAATGCAAATTGATAAGACCGGGGGAAAAAGTAACGCCAAGCGATTTGTAAGGTCAGATTTTTTTCGAGAAGGCATTTTTGTGATGCAAATGTATTACTCTTTTGAACACATATTGTTTTGAGAAGCCAAACTCTTTACTTAAGTGGCCCCAGCGAATAACCGGAACTATGTTCCTCATCACCAAAATCCGACCAGAACTGGGCTCAAGGGACCAAGTCACTGTTGATGCACTACACTGCTGATGGGGATGTCATACAACTTCATGTAAAAAATCCGAATTATCCTTTTAACAAGTTTGATAATCCTCTCCTTTGTTTCGAATGACACATCTCATGTTTAAGCCATGAATCATGTCAGTCTACTTTGTCGCAACAGCTCACCAAGGTCCTCCTTTTAAACCGCAGACTAAGAAGCAAATCTTATCTGATGCAAGTGTTAGTTTTGGGAATGAAAATTTATTGAAATGAAATGAAATGAAATGAAATGAAAATTTCCTCAGTATTGAGTGATTCCATATTTGTTTCCCTCTGATTGGTCTAAAAAAGTAGCTGTTCCTGACTACCACAGCTTTTTTTTTTCTTTTAGTGTTTCTTACAGCCAGGCATTTGCAATTTGAAATAAATTCAGTTTTGTGTCTGTGTCTGTTTGTATCTGTTATCTGTTTTTTTTTTGTTGTTGTTGTTTTTTCTACAAAATTAAACAACTGAATGAACATCATCCGAGACTGGTGATTCCATATTTTTTTGCCAGGGGTTGTATTAGTTATCTTGAGGGTTTTTCAAAAGTCACTTATACACCACATGTCCTTAACCAAGGTCTCATGATTGATTTGTAAATAACACTGTACGACTTCCCGTGGCCACCTGCCAAGGTAACACATTCTCTGTACATGTGACTGTATTAATGAGTTTGGGTGTTACCATTTTCAAAATGCCACCATCAACAGGAGGAGCAGTAAATCAATTTCCAAACCCAAAGGTCAGCGATGTAGAGGGAGAAGAGAAGTGGGGGCCAAGGCGAGAATTTGTTATTTCTCATTAGAAGGGATCTGTCCTAATCTTGCTCTTTATTCTGTCTTTTATCTCACTCTCTTGGGTTCTCTTTGGGTCTCTTTCAAGCCTCCGCCCTATTTTCCTCCATATTTCTCCACCTTCCTGCACACTCCAGGGGAATAAAATGGCTCCAAGCAGGACTGTCTCTTCAAAATGTCATCTGGGTGAAACAAGACCCCTCTCACTCTCAACTCTCACCTCAGTGCAAGTGTGGACTTTCAGTCATCAAAGTGTCTGAGCACACATGCAGTCTACTTAGTAGTATTAGGGCACATTGGTGTCCCCCATCAGAGATCTTCCTGAAATAGTACGGCTATCAGAGTAGAATCTTAATTAATGTTGCATATGAAGCGGACAAATCTCCACTTTTGTCTCCAGAAATTGTGATACAACCACCACTGGGTCTGAAGAGATTTTTTTTTGTCAAAGCAGGGTATAAGTATAACACGTCGTAGTGTGACACTAGCTCATGCACTTACACAAATCTCTTTAATCTCTGTCAACCCCTTGGGCTTTGGCAATATGTAACCTAAAAAGGACCATCTTTCATCTATTCAAAGTCACAGTGACACACTCTCTTCCATGAACACAAGATACGCACCCTTCCTTGGCCGCAAACCATGTGGATTGTTGTGTTTTATTTGGAAAATGCAGCTTATCCATCTTCACCGAGGACTCCCCCAGGCGCCAGGTCACCAGTCTGCCCGTCATGTGACTGTGCTTTAGATCTGGCCCTGGTTTGAAGATCCTCTGTTGTGCCACTGTCAGATTTGAAGCAACTGACTTTTCAGTTGTCATCTCTGCCATGATTCCAGATGACAGACACATGTGTGACAGGCCTCTTGGAACTACTGTACTGTGTCAGTGACATGTAACAGCCCAGCAGTATTCAGTGGGAACAACCAAGGCCACAATAAGTGCTGCACATTTGAATTGACATTATGTTGTATGGCAGTCATACGAGAAAGTTGAAAATGTGTGAAATATTTTTAAATAAAGTACCTCAATCCCCAAAGCTACAGCATATTCCTGTATAATTCCTTTGAGGTTTGATAGGCGGTTACATCTATCACCATGGGTCCTTATTAAGGCTAAAGAAAATTAGCTGTATTTTCAATTATGACCCCCCCTGGGAGTGGGAAAAATTGTGGCTAATGGTTGATTTATTCATTGGAGTGAACTTCAACTGTCCAAATATAGCTGTAATTAACTACCTCGAGGTAATTTGTGCTCTGTTATTAATGACTACTTTATTTTGTATTGCTGTTGTGGCACTAATTGGGCTGTTTTTTAAGTTTGCTCCCTGAATTTCTTACATAGTGTAAATTCAAAGGTCAGAAATAATGTATCACTAGCAGTGTAACGATCATCCGCTACATCGATGCATTAGTGTATATTCGTATGATCCAACTACATCTCTGTTCAGCAAGTTTCCATTATGTATGACTTATATTTAGAAAATTAAGCATTGGATTTAAGCACGGCAGGTTTTACATGGATGTGTGTTTTATTAGCACTTTTAGTGTGTTACTCAATTCAGTCTGGTTGTCTGTGACTTCATCGCCATGCGCCAGGATGACAAAAGGCGGCATGAAATTTCACACAACGCTGACCGTCCAATTAGCAGGTAAAGTTTACCTGCTAATTGACATTAACAGGTATTGACAGTGCTTCATTGAAAAGCAACATTAGCATTATCTGGTGGCATAGTAAAGTAAAAGCAATGTATGTCAGTAAACAGAGTGAAACAGAGGTCGCCATTATAAACACACAAACAAACAATGCTCTCATTACAAGCCAACATTGTTCATTAGCTTGGTGGTTACTATATACACAAGTTAGCACCAAAGCAACCTGTCAAACCAGTGACAGCCACCAATTAGTTTTGAACCATCAATACGTGCTGTGACGTTTGACGCTTCCAACGGTAATCGGTCACCTGATGTTTGATACAAGCTCCGAAGCGCTTGAATTTTTGGCTTAAGAGTTACTGAATCGATTTAAAGTAACTGAATTGTTTTGGATCGTATCGTTCTAAATGAACCAATATTGTCCTTTTAATCGTATCTCCAACCAAGATCATGATACGAATGGAATCGTTATTAAAACGAATCGTTACACCCCTATGTATTGCCTATGTAAATTATTGTCTGTATATGTGTGTGTGTGTGTGTACACCTAAGTTAGATATATAACTACCGAAAAGCCAGTTGTATACTGCAATGCATTTAATATGGCCTAAAGAAAATAGAATACTTTTAAATTTGTGTGGAATCACTGCTAACTGTTGAATTTGAAGATATCTGCTGTACAGTCCCAAAAATAGTCTCAGGATGAAGGGTATTTGTATAGCATTGACCTTTTAATGTTTAATGTTTCACTTTTTCTGCACATTTGCACATGTTGTTAAATACTGTATTGACATATGTGTGTGTCTGAAACAGGACAGAATTCAGGTGAATAATGGAGCATTGACCATCAGTAGCTTAAATCTGGCTGACATCGGGATGTACCAGTGTGTGGCAGAGAACAAGCATGGTAGAGTCTTCACCAACACTGAGCTTCGAGTCATAGGTAAGAAGATGTCAATCACTCAGATTAGACTGTACTATACACTCTGATCAAAAGGCCAAGTAAAAAATTGCAATAATTTACATTTTGTACTTTTGGATCTGAAGGAGGTTCTAAGTAGAGCTTCAAAATGCAAATAGAAGAAATGGGAGACAATCAGCATTGTCCAGCAATTTGGTAATGCGTGTCATTTATTTATTTATTTATGGCACGCCTGAATTGTGAAGACTAGTTTGCGCACTGCATTCTGTTTACGTATAAATTATGCACTTAGCTCGTAATTTGGGACCGAAAATGGTGCGCATTGACACTTCATGAAGCAGTAGTGGCATATTTGATCCCGCTGTGTTCCGTTTGACGTCACGCAACAGCAGGCATTACCCTAAGCTTTATTAATTTTTCTATTTGCAAGGCACCTACTAGATGTTGAACTCCAGACCTATATTTTGTAGAAAAGAAAGGTAAGTCTATATTATCTCACATTTGTAGAAAAATAATGTGGAAAGAGCAGGAAAGATGCACAATCTAGAAAAAAGGAGGTACAGACAGTGTGTGAGAGAGAATTGCTGCCAAGAAGACATTGCTTTGGAGTTTGGACTGACTTCACACCTGTTTACAACCAATTTACTCATTGGCATGTAAAATTACGTACCACTGCAGGGACAAAATACATGCAAGTGTAAATGTGGCTAAGCAATTTATTGCAAACAACCATTAAAATGCAACAGGCTGTTCATCAGCTGTTGACAGCCAAAATCTTGGCAAAAATGTGAATTCAATGCCATTTTCTTGATGGAAAAGGAAAAAAAAAAACTTTCTCTCTGTGAACGCAGTCAGATTGTTGAGCTGCAAAATCAAGGCCTCTCACAGCGTGCCATTGCTGCTGTGGTTGGACGCAGTAAGGGGTTATGGAAAGTGGTAGACCCAAAAATATTTCACCAGCCCTGAGCCGGAGGATCCAATTGGCTGTCTGTAAAGACACGGGATAATCCTCGGCCCAAATGAATGTTGTTACTAGTGCAGTCTAATAACCATCAGACGGCATCTGCAAGAAAAGGGTTTGAAGAACAAAGGCCTCATCGCCTTCAATGCCACAGAATTTCCTGTTTGGAATTTGCATGAGTCCCAAACATGCGACATTGAAAGGTGGAAGAAAGTTTTATTCTCTCATGAGGAAAAAAAAAATTACCTTGACGGTCCTGATGGCTTTCAACATTACTGGCATGACAAGGAGATCCCATCTGATATGTTTTCCACATGGCACAGTGGAGGGGGCACCATCATGATCTGGAATACTTTGTCCTTCAATGAAACAATGGAGCTTCAGGTTGTGCAAGGGCATCCAATGGCAGCTGATTATGCGGAGATGTTGCAGGGGGAATCCCTCATGACTGAAAGCCTTCATCTGTGTGGCAATGACTGGGTTTTTCAACAGGACAGCTCACAATGTCCGCCAGACAAAGGACTTCTTTCAGAGGAATAACGTCACTCTTTTGGACCATCCTGCGTGTTCCCCTGATATAAATCCAGTTGAGAACATTTGGGAATGGAAGGCGAAGGAAGTGTATAAAAATGGATCAGTTCCAGGCAGTAGACGCCCTCCGTGAAGCCATCTTCACCACCTGAAGCAAGTTTTTTTTTAGCTATGGTCTTAAACTTTTGATCAGCTGATGAACAGCCCATTTCATTTTAATGGTTATTTGCAATAAATTGCTGACTCCATTGTTTTTTGTCTCACTCCCATTTCTTCTTTTTGCATTTGGAAACTCTACTTAGAACCTCCTTATGATCCAATAGCGCAACATTTAAATTGTTGCAATTTTTCAACAGATTTTGAAATATTGATCAGAAGTGTATATAATAGCTTAGTTGTTTTGCCTGACTTCTGACCCTTTCAAGCAAGAAAGGGGTAACACATATTGCACGGACCAGGGGTTTTCACAGTGAACAATACAGTGGTTCCCCGCATATTTGTAATTCAACATTTGCGTCCCTAAAATTCTACATTATTGGTAAAAAAAAGTTAGTTAAATTTGTTTTATTATTATGTTTTTCTCCAAAAATAGGTTGTTATTTTCTGCAGAAAACACATCTCATCCATCCTAAATTGGTAATAATTTCTAAGTATGTAATAGTAAAACATAAACTGTGCAGTATAATAATTCAGCACACAGTGCAACTTTCAGTTCAACTTTCTTACAGTCTGGCCTCGAAACTTGCAGTTATGTGTGCACAAGTAAATGTACTGTATGATTGTAAACTGTTACTGGAATTGTAACAGGCAAGCAGTGTGGATTATGTATCAGTGGCTTGGTGAAACACCTTATCAGACAGCTAGCGGGGACAGTGCAGTGTACCACCGCTCCACTGTAACAAAGAAATGACAACGATACAAAAATACGAGGTAGATACAGTACAAGGTAGATTCCAGCTGTTCTATGGATCATCTTTCATTATCATTCAGTGGTGAGCACTGAAAACATCAATGTGAAACTAGCCGGAAGGTGTGGAGGGGGAGGACTGAAAAACAATTTAAACTCATTAAACCAATTTAAATGTGACTCAATGACTACACAACTGAACACAAAATGCAGTTATTAAATTAAACTTTTGATTATTTAGGGAGAAAAACATCCAAAGTTACGTGGCCCAGTATGAAAAAGTGACCTTTGGGAAAATAATCTGTGGTCTGATGAGACAAAAGTTGAACTTTTTGAAAGGTGTGTGTCTCATTGCATCTGGCGTAAAAGTAACGCCACATTTCAGAAAAAGAACATCATACCAACAGCAAAATATGGAGGTGGTAGTGTGATAGTCTGGGGCTGTTTTGCTGCTTCAGGACCCAGAAGACTTGCTGTGATAAATGGAACCATGAATTCTGCTGTCTACCAAAAAAAATCCTTAAGGGGAGTTTCTGACCATCTGTTCGTGACCTCAAGCTGAAACCAACTTGTGTTCTGCAGCAGGACAATGGTCCAAAACACACCGGCAAGTCCACCCCTGAATGGCTGAAGAAAAACAAAGTGGAAGACTTTGGAGTGACTTAGTCAAACTCCTGACCTGAATCCTATTGAGATGCTGTGTCATGAAACAAGGCGGTTCATGCTCGAAAACCCTCCAATGTGTCTGAATTACAACAATTGTGCAAAAATGGGTGAGCCAAAATTCCTGCACAGCGCTGTAAGAGACTCATTGCAAGTTATCACTAACACTTGATTGCAGTTGTTGCTGCTAAGGGTGGCACACCCTTATTAGGTTTCTTATTACTAGTTTTTCACACAGGGCCGTGTAGGTTTGGATATTTTAATAATAAAAAAGTTTAATTTAAAACTGCATTTTGTGTTCAGTTGTGTTGTCATTGACTAATATTAAATCTGTTTGATGATCTGAAACATTTAAGTGTGACAAACATGCAAAAAAATAAGAAATCAGGAAGGGGGCAAATACTTTTTCACACCACTGTATGTCTGTGGTGCTGGTCTCTGTGTAAACTTTGAAGAGCTTTCTGCAGAGCACGAGCGCATACAAAGCAGTGCCTCAGTAATTGAGGCCTTAAGGAGCAGCAACGAAACCGCCCTCTCATTTTGCATTCTTTCATTTTTGCTTCACAGCCCTCATTTTTCATGCATAATGTCCTTTTTAGAAGAAATGCATGGAATTGGAAAACCCACTTTCTTTCAAATTAAATATCCTCTTAAAATGATTGTCTGTCTTGTATGCAAGGAAGTATATATGAGCATAAAAAGAAAGACAATGTAACAAAGACAAAAAAGACTGAGTGATTGAGATAACCCTATATAAAAAAAGAAACAACAAAAAAAAAAACTTGAGTATACACCTCACCTGGACTTGGGACACCAGAGCCAGGCCTGGGAGAGGGGCAAGCAGGCGAGCGCCTTGTATAAGGCCTACACCCATAGGGCCCAAAGGTGAGGCTAGACCTTGTTCTAATCTGGAGTTATGCAGGGGAGGTGGCAAACTGGCGTTGGCTTATTAATTGCCCCCGGTTGTGTGCGTTTGCGTCATCTCCAGTGAATAACAGTGTTTCTTCCTTATGTCTTTGGGCCAGGAAAAGAACACTAACTGCCGTTTGTGTGTTTACACTTCTTGGGTTCTTCTTGGGTCCATCAGAGAGCATTCCCGCTGGTGACTCTGTGGCTCTACTGTCAGACATCAAAACCCATGTTGGTAGTGACAGCCTGCCCTGGAGGGAGGAATGGCCTCCCCGATCTAAATTCATGTGGTGTTATGTTATTGGACTCCTGTGCTAACCGCAGTTTGTCCATAAAAAACGGCATGTTGTAACATAAGGATGCTTATAAGCACACCTGGCACCAGGATACCTTAGGTCGCAGCTGCATGATTGACGTTGTAGTCGTATCATCAGAGTCTGCATGTTTTGGACATACAGTACAGGTGAAGAGAAGGGCTCAGTTGTCAACTGATCACCAGCTGGGGATTAGTTGTGATAAATGGCCGGGGGGATGCCGGACAGACCTGTCAGACTGAAGCGTATACAAGTAGTAAGGGTGTGCTGGAATGGGTGTGCTGGAATGTTTGGCAGCGTCTCCTGTTTTTTGAGTCTTCAACTCACCCCTATCGGCAGAACTTCGCTTGAATCCCGGGGGAGGCTGAGGACATTGAGACGAATGGGCCGTATTCCGTACCTACCTTGCTGAGGTGGCCGGTCGGAGGTGTGGTCAAGGTGGTTAGTGCTCGGGGTGCAAACTCCCAAACCAGATGATGGACACTAGAGGTTAGAGGGACTGTCAAGATGAAGAAAGAGTCTTACCAAGCATGGATGATTTGTTTGACTCCTGACCAGCTGACAAGTACCTAGCAGGCCCGGCAGTGTGCAGCTTTGATGGTGGTTGAAGCAAAAACCGGGTGTGAGTTCGATGAGGCCATAGAGCACGATTTTCGGTTTGCTTTGAAGAGGTTTCTGGCAAACTATCTGGCACTTCAGAAAGGGGAAGCAGTGCCCTGTCCACGCTGGTGGGGACAGAGGCTACCACACCTTCCGCAGAGGAACAAGTTTCCTCCGTAGGGTGGCTAGTCTCAACCTAATAGGCTGAAGAGCTCAGTCATCCGAAGCTCAGAATAGAGCAACTGCTCCTTCACATCTAGAGGAACCAGTTAAGGTTGCTGGGGCATCTAGTCTGGATGCCTCCTGGACACCTCCCTGGTGAGGTGTTCCTGGCATGTCCAGCCATGTGGAGGCCCTTGGGTACACACGTTGGAGCGATGCTGACCTGGGAACCCCTCGCCATCCCTCCAGTTGAACTAGAAGAGGTGACCAGAGTCCAGGAAATCTGAGCTTCCCTATTGAGACTTCTGGTCACGCAACTGGGACCCGGATAAAAGGAAGAAAGTGGATGGGTGGATGGAAGAAAATAATGGGAGCCAGCTTCGATGATGAATGATGATGAAGTGACCTGTTTGTTTTTGGATGAGCTTTTACTCAAATTTATTTCACAGCTCTCTCCTCAGTCATCCACTTCTGTAGTGCGTTGATAGTAGTTCAAACCGTGTCTCTCGTTCTGCTTTGTTTGTGTATTTCACAAAACTTGAATTTGTCAATTTTTTTTTCTTTTTTTAGCCATCGCTCCTGATTTCTCCCAGAATTTGTTGAAGACCCAGACTCTTGCTCGACAGAGTGGTGATGTTCTAATCGAATGCAAGCCCAGAATGTCTCCCTGGGGTGTGATTTCGTGGAGGAAAGGAAAGGAAGCCTTAAGAGAGAGCCACAGGTACTGGTTAGCGTTGATTCTTTTACTTGCAGAAGCACATTCCATCGACATGTTATTTTATTTTTGCTTGCTTGGTATTCATGGTGACAAACAAAGCACTGACTTAGAGCAGACACAGTACAATTTCAATTGCATAACATATTCTGCATGCCACCATTTTCCCCATTGCATTCAGCATTTTCCCTTCAACGCAATTGTTCTAAGGCTTCCTGGCTGTGCTAGAGCTGGTTTCTACACTGTTTACATAAGGTAATTGGCCGTTCCCAGACTGCTGGTCCATCAACTCATTAGCAGCATGTAAGGTCTACAGGGTTATTTGAACACAAGGCGGCTGATGATGCAGGCAACCAGTGAGACATAGGCAAGAAAAGGAGCAATCCCCAAAAGGCCCGATCAATGGCAAGCTGCTGAATAACATACCTTCTTCTGTGGTAGTGGATGTGGCATCCAAGGCACCAGGTGGACACCTTGTTTTATTAGAAACCAGGTTCTGCAGATCAATGCAATACATCAGTGAGCAGGGAAAGACAAGAAAGATAAAGTGCTAATCAGACATTGCTCCCAAGGAGGAGATATATTTAACGGATGTCCATTCAGTGAATGAGCAAGATTCCTTGAATTTTCTGCAGCTGCAGCAGAGGATAGCTGTAACTATTTATATTAAGGAATTCAATTTTTTTTTAGCATGCACTCCTGATAACAATTTTAAGACCAGTTGAAAAATTGCAGGAATTTACATTTTGCACTGTTGGATTTTGAGGAGTTTCTAAGTAGAGCTTCAAAATGCAAAAAGGACAAATGGCAGTGAGACAAAAAAAAAAAAGGTGTAGACAATTTATTGCAAACGACCGTTAAACTGAAATAGGCTGTTGTTCAGCTGATCAAAATGGAAATACATGACATACATTAAAAGTCATTAAAAAAATTACTCAATAATGAATAGCTGTGCCATTCTTGTTATTCTGATCTCAAAAATTTGTTTTGGCATGCTTGATGCCAGTGTTTCCAGGAGGCTAGTGGGAATGTTGCTCCAGATGGTGAAGATGGCTTCACAGAGGGCATCCAGTCTCTGGAACTGATGTCTATTTTTTTGTAAACCTCCCTTGCGATCTATCCCCAAATGTTCTCAATTGGATTTAGATTAGTAGAACACGTAGGATGGTCCAAAAGAGTGACGTTATTCCTCTGGAAGAAGTAATTTCTCAGGCGGGCACTGTAAACGGCAGCATATTGTTGTTGAAAAACCTAGTCATTACCACACAGACAAGGGCTTGCGCTCATGAGGGATGCCCCCTGCAACGTCGCCACATAGCCAGCTGCCGTTGGACGCCCCTGCACAATCTGAAGCTCAATTGTTCCATTGAAGGAAAAAACACTCCAGATCATGATGGTAACTTTGGAAGCATCAGGACTGTCAAGGTTACATTTTTCTCATCAAAGAATAAAACTTTCTTAAGCCTTTCAATGTCCCATGTTTGGTGTCCTCGTGCAAATTCAAAACGGGCAATTTTGTGGCGTTGAAGGAGACGAGGCCTTTGAAGATGTTTTTTGTTTTTGAAACCCTTCTCTCGCAGATGCCGTCTACTGGTTATTGAACTGCACTCCGCACCGGTAACAACCTTTATTTGGGCTGAGGTTTGTGTCATGTCGTGACGGACATCGAATCCTCCGGCTCATGGTCGATGATTTAAAGTGCTCATGTTACCAAAACACATGTTATTTATTTTCACGATAAAAAATAACATTGAAAGAAAATTTCCTGTGTTAGACGTGTGCTGGAATGTTTTTTTTTTAAACTTTTGTGGACTGGAGGAGGAGGAGCAAGTGACCAGAGGTTCCCACCTTGAAGTTGTCGTCCAATCCAATGCTTTCCCCATAGTTATGGTCCAGTTCTGGATGAATTTCTTTTGATATATATATTTTTTGTATTATGCCCGTTTGTTGTGTTGAAGGATTTTGCGAGAACACTTGAAGAGACAGAGTAAGCTTGTTCACATTTTCAAAAGACACCATTGCTGGGTCTGTAAACTTCAAGGACAAATGTTTCAAATTGTGTAAAAATCACTACAACGTTCCCTTTTTTTTAAAGTTCAATTTTGCACGTTTTTTTTTAACAGCGTATGAACATGCATTGTGTTCTGCGTCCATTTGGTGTATTAGAGCAATCTACTCTAAAAAAATGTTTTGTCTCACTCCCTTTTCTTCTTTTTGCATTTAGAAGCTCTACTTAGAACCTCTTTAATATCCAACAGTGCAAAATTTAAATTCTTGCAATTTTTCAACTGGTCTGAACATTTTTGGAGTGTATGCTACGACTTTGCCTTTTGATCAAAATAATTGAATATTGAATACAGCTGATATATCAGCTATTCTTTTAGCACATAAAAGTATTCCATTATCTATTGGCTGGGGGAGGTCACATGGTTCCATGGTCTTACACGAGACATGGCGTCAATTTTGACAGACTTACGTTAGGAAATATGGTTCCTTGCCCTGTAAAATTTTAAATCCTAGCTGTTATCGCAATTGCTTTTTTGGGAAAAGTCTTAAAGGCAGGCGTGTTCTTGAAAAAACTTCTCATTTAACAAACAGTGTGCAGATCAGTCACTGTGTATTTATATGTACCGCGGCTTATATCGCGGTGCGGCTAATTTATTGCTAAATTCTAATCTCGTGACATCTTCTTTACTTCAGAACTACTACTAATTGTTTAAATACTGTGCTGCTTGCAAGTCAGTGAGGTAACGATAGCTCTTTTTGGCAGGAGCCAATCACAAACTATCAGTGCACTCAAAACAGGCCTGTCAACCCATTGGAAATCACAGGTCATTGTATTGTACACTAAGTCCCCAACCAACGAACACAATTGGTTCCAGACGACCGTTCTTAAGTCGAATTGTTCTTAAGTCAAGGAAAAGGTAATATTACCAATGATATAGGTACTACATGTACGTGTATACATATACAGTATATGTGTATGTATGTAAATATGAGTTTGGATGCAGTAGTAATATTAAACGAGGATAATTCATGAAAAAAACAATAATAAAAGTGATATAATAATACGTAATGATAAATGTTATTTACCTTTGAAGAGGAGTGGTCGAGCATACGTCGTTGTGGTGGAGGAGGAGGAGGAGTTATTGAAAAAAAGGACAAATTGTCGTCGTTAGACTCTTCTAAAAGAGGTAGTGTTCTGTGGCTGGTGTAGAATTAAGCAGGTCTATTAACTCTTCATAAACTTTAATCACACACTCTGTCCGGGTTATATCATACAACTCTTAGCCTGCCTCTCTCCTCTTCCTCGTCTTCCTGTATCTGTTGGTCCCATTAGCAGTGTCACAGTGCCCTCTGCTGGTCAAGCATGTAGCAGTATAAATATGGACTTATAAGGCAAAACACATAAAAAAAAAATAGACCAGTCGGCTTGTGTTCCTATCTCCGAATGTTCACACGTCGGATGTTCGTTAGTAGGAGACTTAGTGTATATTCCAGTATAACAATATAACAGTCTGACTCACGGTGCCATCTTTCAAACACTTTACTAACAACACAAAATTCATCACACAGCAACTTAACACTCAAAGGTGTGCCTGACAAATATACAAACATGTCCCAATATGAGGCATTGCATCTGAGCAATGCATTCATTGGGGTGCTGCAATGATGTCAGCTTTCTCCTGGGCTTTGGGCTCTGGGTCATCTGGCTCCCTCTGGTGGACAGAGGCAGCATTGCAGCGCCATCCACCTATGCTTTCTATGCTCCTCCAATGAAATGGTTTTCTCAAACAAAATGCATTATGGGAAAACTTTAAAAGGTTTTTTTTTTTTTATTTAGTATTAAATACATATTGGTACGTTTCTATATTTCTGAGGTATAACGTGCTAAGTTGCTGTGTGATGAGTTTAATGTTGTTTGTAAGATGAAATCGTGAGTCAGACTGTTATATTGAGTAATGGCCTCCTGCAATGGGTTGACAAGGTCGTCGTAAGTTTTTTCATATCTCATGATTTGCTCCTGTCAGATAAAGAGCTGCCTGGTCCTCACAGACTCGTGCATGCTACAAAATGTCATTTTATGACGTGGACATGTGCGTCTTATACATCAGTACAGCTTATATATGAACAAATCTTATTTTTCTTTTAAATTTACACTGGTGCAGCTTATACACAGAATTTATGGTATATAACATATTGTTGCGTATGCAGGAAAATGGCAGCAGGAGATAAAGAACACCTGCTGCAACCTGCGCTGATTCACATTTCTCATTCGATTTGGGATTAATTGCTAGGCTGGCTCAGCAGCTTTTCTATACTCAGATATCCATCCTCACCACAGTGTGGGTGCGATTTTAGGCATAACTCCCATAACCCTGCTGGACCGTATGTTGGCAAAACTGAAAGGGTGCTCTGATAGTAAATACCGATGGCAGCCCAGGACACAGTGGTTACAGCTGCAAGATGTTTTATTTGAGGCAGAGCAGCAGCATCAGCACCAAGATTATTTGTTGTGCTGTGAAATGATCGACCCAGCTTGCAGATTTATCATCCTCTTAAACATTGAAAGGAAAATGCATCCATACTGCAATGTGCAGTCACACCCAAAAGGCGAGATTTCCCATTTGAGTGTGAACATTACAGCCCTGCTCTCAAGTGTTGCATACCAAATGCAGACTTTGACATTATTGCAGCATCTCTTGCAAACCTATTCACTGCTTCCTCACTCGTTAGAATTTAGTTTCCCCTGCACAGAAATGGGGCTGCTACCAATGCTATTACAGCAGTGGCACAGCAGTAATCCATCCCACTGGCTGAACTAAAATACCTATAATTCCTTCTAATCTTCCAGGGATAATGTTTTCAAGGATGTGGAGCAGAGAGGTACAAACCAGCTAAGAATAAGGCAGAATCTGATGAGCAAATAAAGGCATGCAGCATGAGATTCCTCAGCTCACATGGCTGACATGTATAACAAGATAGCCTCTGCATTTATCTAGAGAGCTATGAGATTAATGTTAAAATGCTTACCTAATTCCATTTCACTGCTGATACTGTCACTATTTGCACAGCGATACTGGAAATAGCTCCCAAGAATATTACTTTTTTAGATTACGCCACAGTTTTTTAGATTGTTCAACCTTCGTCTGTTGTAAAATGTTCACACACACCCTGCCTATACAAACATTAGGTCATATATTTGCAGCGAATTAAACAAATTCCTGGAAACACTGTACTAATAAGCTGCTTTAATTGTGCCATCTTTCCTCAGTGGTTCAAATTGTGTTTTTCATTTACAGCCGAAGGATTTTTTTGTCGCTGTGTGGAGAGACAGACCAAGCCTTTAGATTACAGCCAGTAGATCACTTTAACACCAACCACTAAGGTTGAAAAGTGTCTATTTACTGTATCACACTACACAATCTTTTATGTGCCTCACAAATTACCTTGCTATCGTTAATTGCTTTATTTGACAGGAGGAAGAACAAAGTGAAAGCTTTCCAGATAGATAAGGGTCTTTACTTTTTTTTATCTTTAATTGTCCCTTTGAAGCTTAGTGAGGAGAAATCTTGACATGTGCCGCTGAATGACAAGTCTTATCCATGTGAAATCTCATATCCATAAGTGTATGTGTTATTGTCCATTACAAAAGAAGCCATCAGTTTAGTAACAAGGACATACCTTTGGCCGCACAGAGAATGGGCTCTATGTAAGTGGATAATTTAATTTAATTTAATTTACGCTGCCTGTGTGGCAGCACTGGTCATTTTAGCTCGGTTTGTAGGGGTCCAGGCAGCCCTCAAGGTACTTCTTTTTTATCAAGCTAGTTGTGTATGAAAAATTGGCTTAACCCCATTACCCTGTCATGTGCACTTTAGAGCATAAAATGGCAGCTTCAGACGGTTGATTAATTTCAAGGGATCCAAATGTGTTCAGGAAATTGCTCTACAATCAGGGCTGAGAAGCAGTATCAAAAATTGATGGGATAGAATTAGATTAAATTGGCACGGCCTCCTTAACTGGAGAATTGAATTGTAGATTGAAGCCCAACTTTGTCTGCAGCTATTTAACAAGCCAATAGCAATCAAGTGTTGTTTCTCTCCCCACTGACCATTCGAATGATTATACATACAGTATTTATACTGCGCATGCCCGATAATATCGGCCCACCGGTAATATTGCATAAAAAATATTGCATAAAAATGTGACATCGGTAGACATCGGGATCAGATTTTTTCCCGATAATGAAAACCGATATTAAAAAAATGCTGTATGGATGGACATTTAAATGTTCACATGGCCAGGATGACACCACCGTTTGTTCACATACAATCATGGAAAAAATTATTAGGCCACTCCTGTTTCTTCAGTTTCTAGTTCATTTTAATGCCTGATACAACTAAAGGTACCTTTTTTAGGACAAATATAACAATGACAAAAAAAAATAGCTCATAAGAGTTACATTTTTTGGCAGTATAATGCTATAGCTATTCTATTACATAAGAACGTAAGTGATTTTGGTTATTATCAAGAAAACCATGGAAGTTGCTCAAAGTTGCTGTTAGCCATTCAGTGAAGCACAAATTTGAAGGTCTTGACGTTCTTGCCAGCTAGTGAAATCAAGTTTCCCATGATAATATAAGATACTAAAGGCTTGAAGCTCCACTTCTTTGCAGCCACTTGGCCGTCTCGATATCAATGGGTAGACAGGGAATCACATTAATACCGGATGTTGCGGTCATGGCACGTAAAAATGTGCTTTTATTCAAGCACATTTTCATGGACTTTTTTTATGGACTGGACTTTTTGATGATCAAAAAACGTAAATGGCTACTCTGTTGACTTTTAAAACAAATGTCACAGCCTACGCCTAATCGCAAGTATTTCTCAGATGTTTTACAATGTTGTACAATGTTGTTTACAGCCACGTTGACAAGCTAATTGCTGATGCTCTATCCATTAGCTTCACAACAGATGTGTTAATTCTACCACAGGAGATATGTCCTGTTCGACATATCGGTATCAGTATTGGCTGATATCGATATCAGAAATTGAGAGTTGGATAACATCTGCATATCAGTTATTGGCAAAAAAGCCATCATCAAAATCATTAGACATCCCTAATTTATACCCAAATCGAGGCTCAAAGGAATGAATGACTGTTGTTTGTTTGTAGTAACTGAAATAAAGCCAGTCCTGGACTATTTTTGGATATCAGAGGTTAGAGATCATTCATCAACTGTTTTTTTTTAAATTATCTGTTCATGATTATCAGAATTTACAAGATAAGTGAGCATGATTATCTCCTCAATGATGTTTCTTTTCTCTGCAGCATATGGTATGTTTTCACTGAAGCTAACTAAAGGGTTTGGCCACCACTTAAAACCGGCATTTGTTTATGAGGTGCATCAGTAAAGTCCTCAGGGGAGACATACAGTAGCAACTTGAGTAATGTATTTTTTTTAATTTTTTAAACCAGATTCCATATGTTAGGCAAAAATGAAGGATTTTTAGGTCCTACAGTGAGAGAGGATACAGTCTATCGAAACATCATTTTGTGAGTGTACAATGTTGAGTAGGTACAAAAAGCAGCGCTGTGCACCATGCATAGTTTTAAGTAGTCTATGTATGTTCTAAGGCAGGGTTTTCCAAAGTGCGGCCCGCTGCTTGTTTTTATTGGCCCGGGGCACATTGGAGAAATAAAGTTAAACAAAAAAAAAACAACAACATAAAAATAGCAAAAATAGAGCAAAAAGACAAAATGTAAAGAGAAGAAGCTGAAATGTTGATACTAATAACTAATAATAAAACAGAGCTTTGTGTTTAAATATATACTGTACTCAGATAAAGATTTTTTTTTTTTAGCCTTTTTACATAAAAATATCAACATGGCCCCCTGCATCCTTTGATTTTCACTATGCAGCCCTTGGTGGAAAAAGTTTGGATACCACTGTTTTAAGGGCAGGCTCTCTGTCCTATATTTTGAAAACCCCTCATTCAAGTCATTTATTTCTTAATAGCAGGACAAATTCACCTGTAAACTTTCATTTTATGCTCACCAAACAAATAACACATTTAACTTTTTTCCATTTTGTTTTTGACAGTTTTGAGAGAAAATAACACATTTTTCAAAAATGTGTTTGTGCATACATTGGACCGAAGGCCATGTTGACACCAAAAAGCTTTTAAAAGCTGCTACCACTACAATCTAGGTTATTGGAGGCAGCATATCAAACATGAGTGTATCCCACAAGGATACACTACATTTGTAGATAGATGTCATCTATCGTTTTTTTTTTTTTGCGTGTGTATGTTGGGATGTACATCTCCATCAAGTGATATGCATCTTAATGCATTTAAGGTACATTTAAGACAACTCCCTGTATGATAAACTCCAATTAACATGCAGTTTGAGAAACAAAATATGATAAGGAAAAAAAAGTTGTGATACTGTGCTGTGTGTAGGAAAAGTGTTAAATTTTACACACTACGGAATACACGCAGGAAGCGTTTGGCAGCTGTGAGGTCGACTTCATCCCCCTCATTCTGTGTTTAAGCTGTTTATATATTTTAAAAAAACAGAAAGAGTCACAACATTTTTTTTAGTTTGTGTGACATCAAACAGTCCTTGGAAATGGAAGCACTGTTACTTTATTGCAGACTTTCAATCTGTCATATCTAGTTAGATTTCACTACAGTAGCTGGTTGACAGGTAAAGTGCCATAAGAACACTCTGTCTCAGATGAAATCTGCAGGCTTGACTGATGACGCCAATAGTTGAAATGACAGTCTTTGTTGTAGCTTACTGGGACAATCTGTTTTAGAGGCTCAACTTTCTTTTATTATTATGCAGCCAGGCAACAGAGGCATTTATGAGAAATAATTGAATCACTTTCAATAACTTCTGGAGGTGATCTTAATCTCTTGTCTTTCTGTGTTTATTTCAACTTGGAGTCTCGAATATGCATAAAAGCAATGCAGTGATTCATTTTGTTGAAGGATCTTTATTCACATTAAACAATAAGGTTGGACTTAATTTGTCTTCATTCCTAAGAGAAGAGTGGGGCTTTGAAGCCATGTATACAGTGGAGCTGCTGGAATGGAACTGGTTTAATTTATGATTATAACACAGTGAACTGGGTGAGCGCACACATTTGGCCTCAGTTTGTGTATTTACCAGCAATAATTTACATATTAACAATTAAAATACAATTACACAGTTTGAGTAGATTCCCCCATAAAGTGCTCGTAAATTATTCTTATCAAGTCACTGCAGAGGAATCAAACTGTAACACTTAATACTGAGGTCCTCCCTATGTCACATTGCAGCACAGGAAGCCAATTAAAATTTGCTGATATAAACTCCAGGCTCAATTTAAAATGCTTATGGACAGTGGACTTCCTCATTCCATGTAATTTGAATACATGTGAACTGACAGCCATGCACATTAGCACAAGAAGGGCTATATTTATATAATATAATATAATATATTAATATATAATATATAATATTATATTATTATATTATAATATATAATATTATAATTTTCTTAAACCAACACTGATGCACTGCCAATGGGTCTAATGAGAATTGCCTTATAAACTCTGTATAAACTGTGTCTATGTATACTCTTTATCACCCACAGAGTTACTGTGTTGGATAATGGAAGCCTTCGTATTTCCAATGTTTCAAAATCGGATGATGGTCTCTACACATGCGTTGCCAGAAACCAGTTTGGTGTAGCGAGCAGCGGCGGCAGCCTTTTGGTGAAAGGTATGAAGTTTGTTTTTATTACATTAATCTCTTTTCCCTTTGTGTGCAAGAGCTGCATGGCAATCAGCCAATGCTGAGTTCTAAATCAAACCACAATCATGCACCCAAGTTGCTCACGTACACTTTTTTGCCTCTATTCAGTCCAATTAGTTGATGCTCAAAGGCTGCAAGAAGTCAAAGATAAGGCTCATTGCATTGTTATACGTTGGTGTTTAATTTATTTTTTAAGCTATCTAAATGACACTCTTCTGCTGTGCAGTGAGTCCTCAGCATCTTTCTGAAGGGCCGAGTCAACAATTGTACTCTATTTCAGTGCCAATTGGGGATTCTGGCCAATACATTTTCACAGCCCAACTATTCTTCCACTATTTATCTTTTTACATGCAGAAATAAAGTTTTAAAGAAGATTCATTTTATAATGGTAATGGAAATTTTAATGATAACGGTAATGGTTTAGTTTATTTTGAACATGCTTAACAAAGTGTATATACTGTATATGTATATATATGTATATATGTATGTATATATGTGTGTGTGTGTATATATATATATAAGGTTCACCAGTGTTCCATGTTTTCGACATTTGTGGAAAATGGCTCTCACTGTGGTTCGGTTTCGAAAAGCTTTAGAAATGTCCTTATAATCGTTTCCAGATGGAAAGATCTCAATTAATCTCAATTAAGTTATGTTTTAACAGGCAAACACTTTTTCACACCACTGTATACATTATATATTAGGGGTGTCAGGATTTGTTTTAATAACGATTCGATTTGAATCATGATTTGTGGTTGCTGATACGATTCAAGGATGATATTCGTTCATACGATCCAAAACGATTCAGTAATTTTAAATAAATTCAGTAACTTTTAAGCCAAAAATTCAACCAGTGTGACTGTGAAATAACTGCCATAGAATTTTTCATTTGTATACAATAAACACAGTATTAATTCCACCGTGATCATCTGTCTGGACATTGTATTATTGGAACGCGTTATTACCTGGATTCCCCGCACCCAGAAGCGACTAGAATGAGATGCACTGTAACTGTCGCTACAATATGGATGGACTTCATCAAGATAATGAGCAGCCACGTTATGTATTTGTGCAAATATGAAAAAACTCAATTTTACTTCCTCCCATCGAAGGCATGAAAATGGGGAGAAAGCAATAGTTTGCAAAGATGACAGAAGACAGAAGACAGAAACAGGGGGAGTTTGAAAAAGAGAGGTGGTGTTCTTGTGTGTCAGAGACAGAGGAGGGGAGGATGAGTGTGTGAGATTGTATTAATGAAATGGTAATTTTTTAGGGGCCGCACGGTGGCCTTGCGGTTAGCATGTTGGCCACACAGATCGGGAAGATCTGTGTTGATATCTCCGTTGGGCATGTCTGTGTGGAGTTTGCATGTTCTCCCTGTGCGTGCGTGGGTTTTCTCCGGGTACTCCGGTTTCCTCCCACATTCCAAAAACATGCATGTTGGCAACTCTAAAATTGTCCATAGGTATGAATATGAGTTGTTGTTGTCTATATGTGCCCTGCGATTGGCTGGCCTGCTCTTGCCAGAAGTCAGCTGGGATAGGCTCCTTCATAGCCGCGACCCTAGTGAGGATAAGCGGCATAATAGATGGATGGATGGAAATTATTTGGACATACATATTTTGAAGCACTCTACACCTTAGTTGCTTCACAGTATTCATGTCTAAATAATGTCTCTCTGACACACACATGAACACCCCCTCTGTCCTTGAACACAAACTCCCCCAGTTTCTGTCTCTCTAGCTCACACATATAAACATAAGTCATCTTTGCAAACTATTGATTTCTCCCCATTTCCATGCCTTCCTCCTGACACTTTATGACTGTTGGCATATACTGTTTAGTAATTGCTTTTGTTACATTGTAAATGTTCATCTTCACCCTCAATACATACACAGTCTCTTTCTCTCTGAAACACACACACACACACGTCTGTTGTGATGATGTCTGGGTTGTTTTTGTTCAAAAATAAATATCTGGCATTTTGACATACATTGGTTTTACATCTGAAACTTTATTCTTTATTCATTTAGTGCAAGCTTGTACAGTATATTGGTAGGGGTCTTTGAGGCTGCCTTTCCTGCTTATTTGTGTTGAAAGAACATATGAAGAGGGCCCCTGGCTATATTCGCCTTAGGCCCCAAAATCGTCCGCCAAAAGTTCGCCACTGCGGAATACAATGACGTCACAGAGAGGCAGACTGTAACGTCTAACGTATTTATCATTAAAAGTGCTAAAAAAGCACATGCATATAAAGCCTGCTGTGCTTATATCCAATGCTTAATTTCCTAATATCGATTCAATTGTCCTGAATGGAAACTTGAGAATCTAGATCGATGTAGTAGAATCGCAGGAATATAAATCAATGCATCGATGTAGTGAATGAATCGTTACACCCCTAATATAGATACTGTATATATACAATGGTATGAAAAAGTGTTGTATGTACAGGTGTATATACTGTACACACACACACACACACACATATATGTATTTATCGCTAATTGTCAATAATTGTCCTACAAATTATTGTCGACAATCGATATTATTGACAACATATTTTTTTTCATTAATTATATGGCATACATAATAAAGAGAGTACATAGTATCAAGAGCAATACACTTTAATTTCTGAAGAGTATTTAACATTGTAATTGGAATGTCAAGACCTTTTAAATAAATTAAAGAAACAACATAAATTAAACCAAAAAAAGACAAAAAACTAAATTAGAATAAAATGTACTCTGTCTCTGTTAAGGAAAAAACACTCACACTGTTATGTAGTGTATTGATAAACTAAAGTAGGGGCCACATTTGAGCTGGACAGAGTAAAATGCAATGTTTCTGATGTCCTTCAAACCCGTCTCCTTTCACTCGGTTATACAGTTCAGGAATTGCTGTTTGTGACATGTTGTACATGTACGTTTCCCCAGGCAAATCGTACTGTCTGTCAAAACATTTTTAACATTTCCCGAAATATTGCATTTCTTTTGCAATGAAACGAGCGACACTGACTGACTGTCGGGACGAAGGCTCCTTTCCACCTTTTTTGGTTTGCATACAAGTTGGTCGTATTCCTCTGCTTACTCGTCACTACTTTCGAACAAATGCGACATTTCAGTTTGTCGGTGTTCATGCGCTCACCTTGTTCGTTCTGTTTAAAACTGAAATATTCCCACTGGGGATGTGGCATTTGCCTTAGAAACCGTTTTTTAATTGTTCGATTAACCAATTTATCGATTATCGTGACAGGCCTATGTGTGTGTGTGTGTGTGTGTGTATGTGCATATACGTGTGTGTGTGTGTGTGTGAGTGTGCGTGTATATATTGGATATGTATATGTTGTGATGTTTTGGTAATTGTACAACTTTTTTCTCATGTTTTTTTTTTGTTTTAATGTCTCCATGATACTCTTTAAAAGAGTACAGTGAATTATTTAATAAGTATTATTTTCTACTATCACATTACAAATTCATCATGAGTTTTGTCCAAAGGGAAACCTTATTACAAATAACTCTTATTTTGACATAATCCTCTACATTTGTCGAGGGCTCAATGCAACTAATTAACCTCAATAGCTCCAGTTAAGCAGTTTTTGGTTACAAGCTCCTACTGTTTAGTTAATTATAGGTAATTGCAATATCCCTTGCTTCCAGGATGTAAATCATGCTTGTGATTTCATCAGGAGTTCATGTCAGTGCTGCATTCATCTCAAATGAGAAATTAAACTGCAAACATAGCATTTTAGGCACTACTTCATCAGAATGAACACACTGAGGCGTAACCACACAATTTGCAGCAATTTCTATGCAAATTGTGATGGCATTATTAAAATCCAGGTTGAAAAAAATGTCTGTTATGTGTTGCGAAAACAGAACTGTACCGAATGAGGATTATCATGTGCATGTATGTTGTGAATGAGGGAGCCAATTTGTGATTTCCCCCGCAGTCATAACAAGGAAATGAGTGTGGCAGCTCTGCTATCAGGGGCAGAAAGTTGCTCTCATTTTGCATCTAGGTCTGAAACTTTCCCCGGACTCACCTAGAATGCACCGCCACAACCAGCCAGTTCTCCTTAGCTGCTATGAGATAAACAACCTGCCTTGTTTTGACAGTGCTGAATATAGACCTTTACTCCCCGACATGCTGCATTGACTCCATTGTCTATTAGACACTTACGGCATGCATGCATAATTCACCACGGACTGGACTCTCAGCCTCTGCTGTTTTATCTCCTTTGTGCTGTTAAATTAGACAACCATGTGAGACAGGCTAAAGATTATGTTGATGCAGAAAATGCCAAAAGTGAAATGCAACCACAGGGAAAGTTTTTTCAGATAGATTGGATCAAAGTGTGTTTTTTTCTTCACCACTGCAGCTGCACAGTGATATATAGGAACATGCTTTAATTTATTCAACTCACATAAGAGATGCAATATTTGCTCACTGGCAGGCCAAATGTAATTTATTCCGAGCTGGCTGAATATCTGGGACAGGATTGAAAAAAATATATATTTTTTTTAAAGGTGGCATGTTTTTGCTGTTCTGGTCACATGTTATAAAAATGGAGCAGTAAGTAAAAACGTAAGTGAGCTGAGAGAGGAAGATTTATGTTTATCCAGAAAATATAGCCATTCAAAAAAACATGTCAATCATGAGTGAAAGGACAATACCTTATTTAGCATTGTTCTGAACCACTACTCCATGCTTCCAGAGTCGACTGTGATCACCAGCCCAGCTGGTCATCTGGATGTGACTGTGGGGGAGAGCATAGTGCTGCCATGCCAAGTGTATCATGACCCCACACTGGACCTCAAGTTCACCTGGTTCTTCAACGAGCAGCTCATCCACTTTGGTAGCACTGGGGCTTATTTTGAAAGAGTAGGTGGGGTAAGTGCACCCCTACCCTTGTTTTTGTCTGTGAAAGTAGCGCACAAACATTACTTGACAAAAATGACAGTATGATTGAGTTATTGAAACAAAAGCAAAAAAGTACTTGGAAAGTTCTGTATTTAGTAAAAGATTGAAGATACAGCAAAGCAACCATTCTTATTTCTGGCCAACTTTTGTGTTAAATTGCATTTAGAAGATAGAAGTACCTCTAGTGTTAGCATTATACAGTATATTCATTCATACTGCCATGGTACGCTTCAAAGACAGAAGAAAAAACAAGGGAGACAGGCTTAGCCTCATAATTCCGCACATTTATTGGGACAGGCTGACAGTAATATAACAAGCAGACCATCACTAGGCGTTATATACAGTATATAAAGTCATCTATTCTGCTTTGCTTATTTGGATTCAGAAGATTAATATTGAAATCTCCACATACGAAGATTATTTTTTGACTGATGTCTGTGAAGGGTGCTTTGATCCAGTCCTCGAATATTTCAGGGCTTGACTTAGGTGTTCATATCAATAACTTATTAATACATTTGTGCTTTGTTCTTTACAGATTTCAATGGTTATGCATTCTAAGAATTTATCAATAGCAAATGACATGTACTTTGTACCACTTTGTAGTTCACATTTTTGTCAACATCCACAGCCACTCCTCCACTTTAATTGTTCCTATTGACACAGTTCATGTCATAACCTTCCAGCTCAATGCCCGTGCCCTTGTCGGCATTAATCCAAGTTTCAGAGATTGTGATTATTTTGAAGGGTTCCCTATGTTATTATTATTAGAAATGGTTGATGTATTTCTTACCGATCTCCGATATACTGGTATTGTCCAGCGCTTAATTATCAATACTAATATCAATCAATTGGCAGCACCTCTTCCCTCAAACTGTCAGGTTACATCTTGTGTAATGAATGAATACATTATTATTCATTTACTGTGATGCCACAAATAAACACTGTCCACGATGGCACATATTTTTTCATTATTTCCAGCATAACTTTTTAACATCGTCCTGTTCCACCCATTCAACAACTTTAAAAAAAATCACGAGCATGGAGTATGATTCATTTTACGCTTAACTGATGTTGAGTGTAGCTTATCGTGAGTAAGCTACAGTACGTGGTCTTCTGTAACACGTTTTATTTATTCCATCTCTGCGTTTTAATTCATCACATACTTCAGGCAGCAACATATTAATTGCTTGTTTGTTAGTTATCATACAGATAAGAAAGAAAGGTTTAGGGCTCTCTATTGACAAAAGAAGCAACCAATTAGTTCATGATGCAATGTTCTGCTATGTATAACACTTGATCATATAATACCAATGTTTCTCTCTTAAAGAGGTTAAGCAATTATGATGTGCTGGTATCTTTTTTTAGCATTCAACATGATAATGGACAATAAGAGACTAATAATATGTGTTGCTCTGCAGTTCATTTAAACACTTGACCCCACTGCAATCAAGTCACTGACATGTTGCATAGTTAGTGGAGTCATATGGCGGGAACATAATGAGGCAAGCTCCTTGAAACGATAAATGGAAAATGTAGTTATATACGATAATGATAATGATCAATAATGATGGTAACTATACGAGCAAGTAATGACCATGATATGATATTGCAGTTTCTGCTGTACAATTAGTAATATGAATATACAGTACTTCATTTAAATGGTGTGTACTGGTCACATAATGTAACTTTATTTTATTTGGGTTTGTAATAATATTAACTTAATAACACTATATTTTGGATGAATTCCTGTCATTTAATAAAATAACAAGCCTGGTGTTTTTTCTTTGTATATAATCTGAATATTCTACATTTATTGTTTTCTTTGCAGTGAAACTTTTTTTTTCTCAATTTCTTTAAAACTGCCGTTTTTATAACATTTTAAAGTTAAAAGGCATTTGACTTTGAATATTGGTTGAACAGTAAAAAGCTGACGTATAGGCAGAATGACAATTAAAGAAGCTTTTCAAATCCACACAAAATTCTACTTGATTGTAAAATGATTATATGTTGTGTCCCTAGGTATATGCAACTATACTTTCACTACCAAAATATCACAAATTGAATACCAAACAAAAACATTGACCTTATATTTAAAGTGCCGTATTTTCAGGAGTATGAGTCGCACCAGCCAAAAATGCACAATGAAGAGGAAAAAAACATATATAAGTCACACTGGACTATAAGTTGGAGAACAACAGGTTAAATAGGCATCTGTTAACATAACATGAATAGGTGGTGTGTTAACGTCACATAGTTATTAAAATAACTATAGCCTAAACAACCCGCAAAGTCATCTATATTCATCGCCTTGCACCTACCTGGGCGTGGAGACGTAACTGCACTGTTGACAAGCCTCTCCCGACAGCACGTTGTTCAAGTACCCATGTGAACGTGTTCTTTAGCTGTGGCCATCTACTTTTAGCCCGCGATTAGCTTTGTTTTCTTCATTGCAGTTACAGTATCCTCCGCTTTTCGCCAGTCCCTCATACATTTATTGTTCACTCCAAACTTTTTTCTGCTGCTCGATTACTGTTTTCGGCTGCATATTTCACTACTTGCAGCTTGTAACCTGCAGAGTATGATTTTCTTTTTGGGGCATCTGTGGCTGTCATCCGCATGCCAAAGTAAGGGGGGCGCTGCAGCCATAGACTGTTAAGGCAGTTTTAACCAATCAGAGGCGCCGATGACACCATTTTCGTTGACATATCATAACAAACATGGCGATGTACAGTAGAAGCTACATGTCGACTGCTAGTGAAGTAGCTTTAGTTTTCAGTATTTCACATTTGTCAGCAAAATGTATTGAAAATAAAACTGAAAATAGATTAAACATGTTCTTTATTAAAGCCTTCACCCTGGCTTTAATAAAGCTCTGTTTTTAAGAACAAAAACCTCTGTATGCGTGTGGATAAGAGGCCAAAACGCATAGAAAAATATGCAGTTTTAAAATATCCGTATTTGTGTGGACAGGGCCTCAGTTGTCTTTATAAGTTGTTGTTTCCATTGTAAATTTTCAGTGGTGCAGGAGTGATAGGAGTAGCAGATACTGGAACACAAGCCTAGAGCACCCTTTCGATGCTGTTAGTGTGAAAAAAAACATAAAAGTCACAGGACCTGCCAAACCATGAAAAAAAGTGTGACTCATTGTCCGGAAAATATAGTAATTTATATCATTTTGCACCAAAATGTTATGCTTAATTTGCTTTTTTTTTATATTTTTGGTGTTTTCTCTATCATCTTCTTTGACAGCGCTCTGCCGGTGATATAATGATCAGAAATATTCAGCTAAGGCATACTGGAAAATATACATGTGCTGTTCAGACGAAGGTGGACAGTGTGTCTATTGCCACTGATGTGGTGGTTCGAGGTAAGGATGAAGTCTACAGACATTTATCATTGCCATGATTATTTTTTTAATTAATTTGATATATAGATATATAGAATTTGATATATAATATTTCTTGGAAGTATTCTATTTCCAGGATGGAATGATTATACAGCGAAAATCTTCAGTGACTGTTAAAATGTTTTGATTTATTTTGGATTTTCTGTTATCCACACAGTGCAAAAAGTATATGGACATAATCAAACATATTCATACGCCACCATAATAGGTGAAGCTGAAGGTTCCAGAATACCTCTTAACATTGACAGCAGTGACAAGGCCAATCCCTATTAAGTTCTTGTTAGTTATCATGCTTGTTAGTTATCATACAAGCTGCACCTTGTAGTTTCTCTTTGTCAGCATAGAGGGATTTTTTTGACACACTGGAAAGTCCAAGGAACTCTAAGACGGACAATTGTAATTACACGTTTTAAACATTGCCAAAGTCTTTTGGAGCCATTTCTAAACAACTACAGAACCTACGCTAATCAATTAAAACAATTGTTCGTAAGTCAAGTTATTTTGGATGTGTCACCACTTTACCAAGGTCTGGAAAAAGGCTCAAACTGTCACCATTTAAAACAAAAAATAGTGTTTGCATACTTTTATCTATACTGCACTGTGCCGGGACTAGCTTGTGTTGTCTGTATGTGTTATCATGGAGATATGATAACACAATACCACATCTATAAACAACGGGCTAATTATCCCTGTAGGTTCTCCGGGCCCCCCTGTGGACTGTCAAGTGACAGAGATGACAGAGACCACTGCATTTTTGACATGGGGACTTGGGATGGAAAACCACAGTCCTATTCTCAGCTATACCATCCAGGCCAGGTCGCCCTTCTCTCTCGGCTGGCAGGCAGTTACCACCGGTAGGTTGGGTTCATCTGACAGTTTAAAAGGAGAAGGAGGAGGAGGTGGCACAGGTCTCCTTTTGAAAAGTCACGTATGAAAGACATAAAAACCTTACTGACAGCTCAGAGGCGGATCATTCAGGGTTGTGATGAAAGGTAATTTGGTGTGATGTCTCGTAGTTCCTGAGCTGCTTGGGGGGAAACAGCTGTCAGCCACTGTTACAGACTTAAGCCCCTGGGTGGAGTACGAGTTCAGAGTACTGGCAACCAACAGCATTGGAACAGGAGAGCCCAGCAAAGCCTCCAGAAAGGCCCGCACCAAGGCCATGCGTACGTACCAGAACATAGCAATAACATGCTCTCACCGCCAACATCTGCTGATTTAGTACTTATGCAGATTAAATATGGAGAAACTCACAAACACAGCATTGGACCCACATGTAATAATGCAGTGAATTTACTGGTATACTGATTTGGGGCACCGTTACTTTGCCTGTGTCTAGAGATTTTTAAGGGAAAAAAAAGATGAGTAAACTGAAATTTCAGTTGTTGGTTATTTTGTATGTACCATTTCAGTCGACAATACACGTCTTTGTGTGGAAAGACAAAAATACTTTAATAAAATGGTTGATGTGGTTTAAAATTATACATACATTGCCTTTGCAGATTTTAAACACAGTCAATCCCACACTCTGACTGTGCTGATGAAAACCCAACACACTGTAGGAGGATAGACTGAGCGGAAGTCTATTATCTTAAGTTTGAAATTAAAAGATGTGTAATCCTTTTTCCATGACAGTTCCAAGGGTGACTCCGGCTAGAGTGAATGGTGGTGGTGGAGGACGCTCAGAACTGGTCATCACTTGGGAGGTAAACACATTCAGTCATATTGTTGTGTGACTTCAATGCCTTTGTGTTTTCCTCAAATGCAATTCTGTACATGTTTACTGCCTTGTAATGCAAATTGGGAATTTCAACAAAGATTAAAATGCATGCTCTCTTAGGATACTTGACTTTTTTACACTTCAGGATAAAGGTATTTATGCAGGGTTATAAATACTTGGAAGTTCATCAGAAGTTCAGTTTAACACTAAGCCCTGTTCTTTATGTTGCAATAGTGTGTTTTTAGGTATTAATAAGTCTTAAGATCACCTTTTGTGGGGATGCTACGATCAGTGTTTTATGCTGCCGATTCCGATAATCCATAGGTGAGATCAGCCGATGCCGATACCGATCACAGGGTTAACTGTACATTTTTCAATGTATTTATTAGAGTGCTATTGGTCAGGGCCGCCATTAGACAATTCCAAGGGTCCCTGGCTAATAGGTAATGTTCCTTAAACAACAACACACAAACAGTGTTTGGAGGACAAGACATACAGTATGGGAAAATGACACCAGTAGACACGATGGACGTAATATCCACTTCCCCGTGGGAGAAAAACGAGCTCCAAACTAACCACATTGCTTGTTTGTTTTAAAAACAAAATGTCATTGTGGTAAAAAGTCACATTTGAAATCCAAAGACAAGATGCTAGGTGGTTAGCTGCGGACGGTAAGACAGAGCATGTATAGAAAGATGCAAGAGAAGTGGAACACCGATAGGTTTGACAAGGGAGTGATCAAACACACTGGCATTGATTGGTGTAGCCTGTGCCAAGCTTTCAAAGTGAAACCACTGCGGTTTTACACACTAGTGTTGATTCTCGCAGCAATACAGGAAAAAGTACGTTCCTTTTTGTATTGTCAACCCTACGTGACACAACACACATCACACATGCACATTCATGTCATGTCTGTGTTGCCATGACATGAATTGTCATGTCGCAGCCGCACGGCAATCAGTTTTTGTGATCGGCTTTGAAAGGCATTTATCAGCATATGCTGATCACGTCTTGGAGCATCCCTACTTTTGAGTCATCCCTCTGATTCACCTCATCTCTTCTAAGCCTGTTCCAGAGGAGCTGCAGAGCGGCCCCGGTTTTGGCTATGTGGTGGCCTTCCGCCCACTTGGCACACAGGGCTGGATGCAGGCTGCTGTCACATCCCCTGATGCCTCCAGATACGTGTTTAAGAACGAGAGCATCCCTCCTTATTCCCCTTACCAAATCAAAGTTGGGGTATACAACAACAATGGCGAGGGGCATTTTAGTCCAGTGGCTACCATCTACTCAGCAGAGGAAGGTATGTACAACAAGTTAAGCAACACACACACAATATAGCCTCAGAATAAGCAGTTTTCAATGAGTGGGACAATGAGTTTCCCCTCAAAGGTTGTCATACTATACAGGAGATCCTCTGTCTACGCATTAGAGTTACGTTCCTATGATGGCATTGTAAATCAAGTTTTAGTGTAAATCAAAATCAAAACTTATACCTAAATTAACACTCACACTGTGTACAAAACACATGAAGGACATATAAAATACAGAAATAAAATGATTGAATAAAATCATTAAATGAAACCTAGAATTACGGTTTCATTTAATGATTGCATTCAATGATTGTATTGAATTTGTGTAAGAAAATAAATTAGAACAATTCATTGCATGGGAGGGAGTGACAAGTTTATTATTGGGAGCAGAGTCTCAATAATGAAACCACAAGGCTGCTTAGTTATCACTGATCCTTTCACATCAAGGTTATTATCATTATCCTTGATGATGGTCGCGACAGAAGAGCGGCTTAGACCAAGCATGCAGCCATGTTGGGCGGCAGTTCTCCACTTATAAAATGCTGTGCCATTTTTTTCTATTTAATTAGAATAGAATTCTTAATATATTCCTGACGTTTTTTTGTCCTCTAACTACTCCTTCATTTTTCAACCGATTCAAACCATTCAAGCATCAAATTTCTCAGCCCATTCGGGAATAGTTAGCTATCTATTCCGATTTTTCAAAACCATCCCAGATTTTCCACAAGTCCGCATTTTCTGAGATGTTTTTACCCCTTTGAAAATGAGTGGGGAATTTTTCAAAGTTCCATGTTTCTCACATTTCTCAACCAATTCGGACGACATCAAGAGAGAATGCTGAAATAAAAATTTTTTTTGGCAAAAATGTTTGGTATACAGCGTACGGTGTGAGCCTTTTCTTTGAAGATTCCCCCAGGCGCCCCTCCTAAGCTGTCTGTCACTCCTAAACTGCACGTAGTGATGTGTCAATCGCGAACCAATCGGCTGTTAGAACTGGGTCTTTGAAACAAGAACCGGCTTGCGTCGTTAGAAGCCGATTAGCTTTTCCTCGTGTTTTTTACTGTCAAAGGCAAAACCTCCAGCATTTGGTGGTTAGAGTTAGAGTTAAGGTTATCGTTTAGGGTGCTATCATGCTATGTGCTAGCATGCTAGCAGTAGCGTACTAGCATTTTTAGGCATTTTCATAATTGCATTATGCTAGGTGTTAGCATGTCACCATGCTAACACTAGCATAGGAGCCTTTTTCGAGTACAGATTTACAGGAAAACTTCAAGTCAAATCATGCTATGTGGTAGCATGCTAATGTTATCATGCTAGCATTGTTAACATGCTAACATTAGCATAGTAGCATTTTTGCTGTTTACATGAGTAGAAACCTATATAACACTTAGTGCTATTATGTCAGGTGTTAGCATGTTAGCATAGCTAATATTAACATCCTTTTTACTGTTAAAGGCGAAACATCCACCATTTGGTGGTTAGAGTTATCGGTTAGGGTGTTATCATGCTACGTGTTAGTATGCTAGCAGTTAGCGTTTCAGCATTGCTAGCATGCTCACATTAGCGTAGTAGCATGTTGGAACCGTGTTAGCATTGCGAACACTGAAGATTTTTTTCCCATTGAAAATGAAAGCATCAAATCGTTCAACTCATGCGGGAATAGTTAGCTATCTATTCAGATTTTTAAAAGATTCCCAGATTTTCCAAAAATTCCACAGCATTTTTTCCATTGAAAATGCATGGGCCATTTTTCAAACTTCCACCTTTCGCACATTTCTCAACCAATTCCAACCATTCCGAAATGAAAACTATTCCACTCATTTGGGACTTTCAAAATGACCGTTCCAAATTATCATTTTTTTCTAAAAAAACATTGCAAGCTAACATTAGCATGTCAGCATTGTTAGCATGCTAACGTTAACATAGAAGCATTTCAGCCGTTTTCATAAGTAGAGACTTATCTTAGTGCTATTTTATATTTTGGCTGGTTTCTTTCTGCTTAGACTTTCGTGCTCATTTAGTTTTTTCTTCCCCTTTGACCCTTCATTCAGCTCATGCATTCACGCGCAATTTCCACAGAAATTGTCTTTCCTCTAGTTTCACATTCTTTTATTGTCACTTTCCTTTTCCATGAGGCAATGCGATCAGGAGTCTGCCTCACATTTGAGGGACACAATGGAGGTTAAAGTTAACAAGTTAACTATAAACAAAAAAAACAAAAGTCATGTCTTTCCTCAGTGTAGCGACGCACGACTACGTGTTATTATATATTCTTCCACCACACGCACATACTAACTTGTTCTCCATTTCTTTTTGTACAGTATTAGTCATTTATGGGAGTTCGTTGTAACCACAAAACTTTGTAACACCAAACATTGCCTGCTTGCATTGTCAATGTAGGCATAAAAAGGGCTTTAAGATTTTATGGAGAAAACAAACATCGTTGCATCTTTCTAACATCTTTAGAAAATACATTTTAAATAACGGAATTACACTCAGCCCACAATTGATCCATATTCAGATTCAATTGTGGGCCACTTTAAGCTTTGAAATAGCAATAGAAATAGCAATGAAATGACTTTATTTTAACACTAATTGAATAAACTGACTTGATTCTTGAAAACATCTCATCGGTTTTCAGGAGTTTCTGTCACTGCATAAACATGTCCATGCAAAGTTCCTTGAATCCTCTGATGGCAGAAAGGCGCACCTCACATTTATAAAAAGAAAACACTGGGTTAGTGTTTGTTTGGTGACACTTTTCAGGCTATTGCAACAACTCTTCAGCTAATAGATGTTTTGATTATATTAGGGATTTAGGATGTCACATTTCTCAGCGCCACCAGGGATAACCCATTAAGGGGAAAGTACACTTATTAAGAAACTTAGGATGAGTCAATTCGCAAAGGCGTTCTCCACTGTCAATCTCATAATATATTGGAAGTTAAGGTATCTGTACTGAGCAGATGAAGCTGGTTTGTGAGGAACAGTCAGTAATGCTTTGATGCAACATGCATACCTTTTCACCGTACGAGCAGTCGGTTCGCGAAATGGCGGCGTTTTACACTCACACACCTTCAGTCAACTGTACTCCTGGATCCTTGATTTTAGAGCAACGTTGCAGGCCTGTTACGGTGGGTCTTGCAAAACATCGACATTGCTGAAAGATCCCTTTCGAGCATCGAGAGCCCTGAAACGTTGCTTCTAAAGATTGAGAGCGTTGAAACGCCAATGGCGTTTTTTTTCGCTGTGTCACCGTCCTGCCAGTTGGTTACACTAGCCTCCACTAGCTGGCTAGCTACTTAGCTTCGGTAGATACGGTCGCTGGAGCGTCCACACAGTGCATCAAAGAGTCACAACAATTCAGTTCACCAAATGACATTTCCAAACTCAACACTAACTTCTTGCACCAGTATTTTACAACCAGGTCGCTAATTATGGCTGTCTTTGGACTACATTAACAAAGCTACAGAACATTGAATTGTATGCTGGCAAGATGAAAGGCCAAACAAGCCCATCTTATTTTCAGTGACTTATTAACCCCTAAAAATGTCGTTCTTTGTTGTTGTTCATCTCTGTCTGGACTGTCCTTTGTGTACTTTTCAGAGCCCAGCAGAGCACCAGGGAGGCTGAGAGCAAAAAGTATATCAGCGTCGGAGGTGGAGGTCACCTGGAAGCCACTGGCCTGGAGCAACAACCGCAGACGCATTCTGGGCTATGAGGTCAAACCAACACATGGCCACACGCAATAGTACAAACAGTATAAATAGTTTTCTTTGGAAAACTTTTGGAGGACCATGTGTTTATTGATGATGTCAACCACCCTTCAGGATATTTCAATATAAATGCACAGTGAGCAAACTTCTCATGTGAAGTCTTGTTTGCAGTTTTTTGCACTTTTTTAATCACATCATTTATTTTCCATCACTACTTCTCATTTATTGTATAACGTACATAGGTTGCAGATGCGGTACAGTATACAGGTAGTCCTCTGCTTATGTATGACTTCCATTACTAGAATGTGATGCATGGCAAGTTTTGAGTCAAAAGTCAAATCTTATACCTAAATTGAACCTGAATTAACTCCTAAGTCACTCACACTGTACACATAAAGGACATCTAAAATACAGCAATAAAAACATAAAACACAAGAATAAAATTAAACCGTAATAAAAAGAGAACAACTCCTTACTTTTATCCAAGGGGGTTGATTCATTCATTTATGGGGGTGCGTACGTAACGTAAAGGGCGGAAGTCAAAACGACGTAACCCGAGGACCACCTGTAGTGACATTTGTGTTGTGTGTTTTTTTTTTTTTTTTTTTTTTATAGTTGCAGCACTGGAGGGTGAAGGAGAAACAGGAAGCAGCCAGCGTGATTAGGACGGCGGGTAATAAGACATCAGTACTCATCAGGGATCTCGAGAGCAGCAGTACCTATTTGATGTCCCTGCGGGCCTATAACAGTGCCGGAGTAGGACCGCCGAGCAGCATAGTCAATGTCACCACCAAAAAACCTCGTAAGAACTTCTTTTATATTACATAGCGGATATCTAATGTGCTTACTGATGTGTCTGTTGCTGTTTTTGTCTTTTTTTATCCAAGTAAACGTGTTATTGTTGTAAAGGGTAGCAATACAACATTTTCGGAAGGTCCAAGCTGAACGACTTAACTTTGTTACTTGTAATAATCCAACATACTTACTATTGACATACCTGTATGTGATGCGACATTGAATTGAGCAGCCGATAACACAGGCAGATAGATACTTTATTGGTCCCAAGGGAAATTGAGGTTAAAGAGTTGAAGAGCTTCCAATGCGCCAACTTTGCCCCACTGAGGAACCTTACTCCATTTGCTTCCAATGAGTATTCTAGATATAAACGGTTTTGTACCATTCTCTCATTTCTGTTTAAAATTAATGAAGGTTAATAGTTCAATTTGGTATTGATGGCCATGCCTCTGGATTTTATCTTGTTTTACTGTAGGAGTATAAGTCATGTAGCATCCGCCACTCGCTATTTTACGTTGTCAGTTTATTATTTGTTTCTAATTTAACGGTCTGTCTCCTCCATCATGCGAGTGATGCTCAAAGAAGATCTGGCAGTCAGTGTTATGCCATACTATGCATGCTTTTTTGCCAATTTTCATAAAGCAACTACATGACTACTCAGCATTCAATCCTAGGTGTTCTGCTAAACCAGCTCTTTAGCTCGCAATTTACATTTGAGAAAACGATTTTGCTTAGGCAAACATGCTGACATGAAGGCATGCATATGCAACAATGAGTAATGTTTAAGAACTGTGGGACATGGTAGCACTCCATGTTTACTTTGTCAATAAGAGAAATTCATCATCACGGTGGTGTTGCTATGTTATAGACCATGTGCTTCCTCACGTCATCCCTCTCACAAACAAAGACTCTTACTCTCACTCCCGAGTCACTGTTCAGCTGTTAATGAGAAATATCCTTCATGCTGAGTTGCTTCTTGACTTTAATGTGTATCGATTGTCTGGCCTGTTGTTTTTATACTCTCACTAACACCTCTGCCTCCCGTCTCCCATCCCAACTCTCACACAACAGCGCCCAGTCAAGCCCCCGTTAAAATCATGTGGAACACTTCCAACTCCAAAGTCATGCTGCGGTGGGATCAAGTACACGCTCTGGAGAATGAGTCTGAAGTTACAGGTTATAAGGTAATGACTGAAAGCTTATTCTTTACCAAGAGATTCTTTAGATTCTTTAACAAGTGGCTAAATTAATATCAAAAGAAGCTCAATGCAGACAGAAGCGGAGTAATAGTTTTACTGAGAGGGGACATATTACTGCAAACTCTCTTTGTAATTACTTGTACACATATTTCTGGAGTGCCTGCCCAACCATCAAGTCTAAAATTAAACAATCAGGTAATTTTTTTTGTGAGCTGCCCATGTTAGAAAACGTCAACGAGCTGTTCAGATGTGTGTGTATTTACACATAAGACCACCCGCACAACTTACTACGCCCTGAACAAAGATTGTCTTTAAGCGACGACACACAATCACTATCACGTCAAAGGCAAACGCGAACATAGCTGCAGTATTGTTGGACGCACAGATCATCACACATCATGACATCATCTCCCAGCCACAAAGGACATCGGAACCAAGTGGATTAATCTTATTTACGATGTTTCTTTTGACTTGAGGCTCCAGTTTTTCCAGAAACTGAAAACTACAAACTCCACCATAAATATACCATTAAAAAATACTTCACTGACAAACCTTTTAAACAGTTGTACTGGATCTCAGTGCAAGTAAGTAAGATGAAATGTATCTTCTGGCTCACAATCCATCCTGAAAGACACATGACATGTTACTCCATAGTCATTAGAACCTTATTCTCTGTTTCCTGGACTGACCTTGTCCCCTTTCACGCTGTGTTCTTCTGTAGGTGATGTACAGCCAGGACAAACACAGCCATCCTAGCGTGGTGGAGACCAACAGCACATCCTTAGAGTTGTCTCTGCCCGTCCACGAGGATTACATCATCCAGATCAAACCTTTCAGTGAAGGCGGGGAAGGCATCAGCAGCCGGCAGATTACAATCCCCAAGTTAGCAGGTTGGATAGTCCCTGAGACTGAAACATGTAAACAGAACCACGTCCTGCTTCACATGGAATCATTTCATTGGAAAAATGTGAATTTACTTTTACTGTAAAGTACGACGTAAAGTTAGCTTCATAGTGACTTCATTAAAAAATGACAGAGACAATTTTTTAAACAAAACTTGACAAGAGAGATGTTTCAGAGCAGAGATGGCCATGATAATCAGGAAGAATATCAAATATGAATTGAGCAACATTACATCTGCGCAGACCTTGTTCTGCTCAATACAACACTGGAATCAAAGCAAGAGTTCGGAACATTTAGAGTGATTCACCCATCCCATTAAAAATAAATGATACTTTATATATTCACTCAATGTGAATTGTCCCTACTGTAATTGAAGGAAATGTGGTAAAAAGTCCAGCCTTATTACAGACAGAAGAAGAAAGTTATGTTTTTTTTTTCCTTCAGTAATGTTAAGTTTGTTATGTTTTTTGCTACGCTTATAATTGGCGTGAGTCAGGTGACACACTAGAGCCATCTAGTGGCGAGTGGGAGTGTTGTATCAATATTGTGCCTTTTCAGATATGATGATGCTCAGTGGCAGGCAGTGCATTTTGTACCTGGGCCTTCAGTGGGGACTTAAGTGACCCAATCCACCTCGTAATACCACCGCTAACATGTCACAATTATACAAACCCTCAGTGATATACAAAGATGCAATATAACAATGCGTGGCATTACAGAATCATTGGGGATGAATATCATTATTACGAAAGCAACAAACCAGTTAACCATACATACCATACATTATGCATTGTGCCTAAAAAACTCCAAACCTCACCATCTGGAGCAGTTCACAATCAATATTTATCTAAAACATGACAAGAATATACAAAATGAAATCAAATACTGTACATTGCACTCACTCGTCACGACTGGTCTGGAAGACCACACTCACATAGAACGATTAACAACTCAGTGTCTGTCTCCTTCCCTCATGTTGGAACAGGAGCAATTGCACTGTTCATGTGATGATGCATTCAAGGACGCTGGTACCTTTGAGTCTTATGGAATAGACTTTCAGGCCTCAACTAATCAGAGGACAGAACAATGTCGACATCGCTGTGGGCCCTGTGAGGTCACAGCTCCTGTGAGTTGAATCTGGCAACACACATAATCTGAAATATAATTGGAAAAAAAAAATCTAACGTACACATACATACTGGAAGCAGTGTAACCACGACACACGCTACAAAATGAATATACCGTAAATTGAGCACACCTGAATGAGCCACACACAACAACTTTAAAGAGGAGAAAAAACATACATAGGCTAACATAGACCACACTTATCTGTAAGCTCCAAGTGTAACACAGGATATTTGCACAGAAAGACACACGGCAAACCTTGCAAACCTACCTACACTCGATGTTCCCAGCATCACTTCTTAGCTCCCATGAGTGAGACATGAGATGCTTTTTTTGTCCATCGGAGTTCAGCAGCTGCCACGGTCCAAGCAGAAGCTGTAGTAATTCTACACTTGATCCAGCTTGCTTATAGTCCGGAACTTACGGTAATAAGACTGTTGGGAATAAATCAATACATATTAATGATACATAATAATTTCATGGAATAGATACAATTTAAATTGTAGGTCTGTGTTTCTGTTAGTGCTTAGGCCATCAGAGAAGGCTTTGATGGCCCTGACGGCACACCACTGATTTTTGACATAGTTTGAATTATAAATTGCTAATTTTAGTTTGTGTTTTGTAGCACTGCGCAAGTGTCTTTATTTAACTAATTGTTAAAATATTCTAAACAGTATGATGCAGTAATTCTACCACAACAATAAACATAATGCTAGAGTGATAGATTCCTTTCTGACAGTTTTAAGTCAAACTGAGTATTGTTATCATTGTAAAGGCAACATATTCGATACAGTTCTTGTAGTGGATCTCATAAAATTGTGCAGGCATTACACATTTGTGCTTTTCAGGCTCCATCGCCATGGGAGCAGCCCCCGTGTCTTCCTCTCTCCCCCTGGCCAGCCTCATTGCTCTCATCCTCATGGCCAGGACAGCACTATGACAAACGTCGGCAAGAATCCGGCACCGCAGGCTTGCATCAAGAGAAGAATCAGCCAGTCAAAGACAAGAGGCAGGGAGCCTCATCTTCACTTTCCCCTGCTTCTTTTCCCCAACTGTGTCTTCTGTCCTTTTTTATAGCTGCAAAGATCAAAGGATTTTTGTTATTTGCCCACTCTGATATATTGGAGGTGGTACTTGTGGACCTTTCCTGGATGGAGACAAGAAGCACTTTTATTGGAAATACTGAAACAACTGAACTTTTATTTCAGACTGACCACATTTTTCCAATTCAGACTTTGTTTTCTAATCTTCTATGAAACCTTTGCTGACATTGCTTTGTGACCGACTACAATTTGGGACCTCTGTGGCTTTACCTGGATCTTATTCATGCTTTTATCTTGTCAGGCCATGAAACAGACTGGAACCAAAGTTTGAGACCCATTAGCATAATAAGGCCAAACCTGTTGATGGTGAGACTCCATTGTGAAGAACGCTGATGATTCGGCATCTTACCTTCCTTCCTCCTCCATCATCCTCCCTCCTCACCAAGTGCATAATGACGGCACGCTGAGAGGAGTGACCCACATTGTTGTTTGTAAGAAATCCTCAGGTCCCAAATGAGCCTTAAGTCTTGTAATTTGGTTCCATGTTGTTATGTTAATTTATATTCCTGCGTATTTTTTGTCGGCGTTTGTTCTTTACAGCATATTTTGGGGCAATGTGGGCTCGAGCAACACGCCTTTCTCTCGTTTTTCATAACGACTGTTGTAATGGAGTGCTAGTAAAGAGTTACCAAGAATGGATTTAATCATTGCAATGGAAATGGTGAGCAGGATGCTGTGATGGTTCAACAAGCTTTCAATAAACATGATGCCATTTGTCCTCCTCAGTCCCATTTTCTTTAATACCATAGATGCCTTATATATTTTACCCCCACCTCTTTCACAAATTTACAATATTGGTGCATTTTTTAAGTTCTTGGCCCTATTTGTAGCATTAACAGCAAAAAAGGTTGACAATTATATTCATTTGTAGTTCACAAACACAAATAGCGTTGCTAAAACCAATGGTTGCTAAAACAATTTGTCATAATTTCATCAATCCATCCATCCATCCATCCATCCATCCACCTTCTATGCCGCTTATCCTCACTAGAGTCGCGGGTATGCTGGAGCCTATCCCAGCTGACTTCGGGCGAGAGGCGGGGTACACCCTGGACTGGTCGCCAGCCAATCGCAGGGCACATACAGACAAACAACCATTCACACTCACATTCATACCTATGGGCAATTTAGAGTCGCCAATTAACCTAACATGCATGTTTTTGGAATGTGGGAAGAAACCGGAGTACCCGGAGAAAACCCACTCACACAGAACTTGCAAACTCCACACACAGAGATGCCCAATGGAAATTCAAACCCATATTTTCCCAATCTCCTGACTGTGTGGCCAACATGCCAACCACTAGGCCACCGTGCGGCCCCTGTCATAATGTCCAAAATAAAATACAATACAAAATGTATTACGTTGCATTTATTTTCATACTAAATCATACAACAGGCTGTCTGGACAGTCTGTAAAAATGATGTACTCTGTAAGCCCTTCTATTCATTATATATATATTTTTAAAATGTATTTTTGGTTGTCCGTTTAAGCCTTTTTATTTAGGTATTTTATTTTTGTTATTTTGTTTTTGCTACTTTTTATTCCCAAGGAGAAATTCTTTCATCCTTGAATAGAATTACATAATTATCGGTAGTATTTACTAAAAATACTGCATGTTCAGCAATATCTGGACTAGAACGGACATCACTTTGAGAACAGGTAGGGACAAAACAATAAAATGATGTTTGTAAATTCTATTACATGTTGAAAATTGAAGGAATTATAATAAACACCTAGTTTACAATTATTTAATGTGTAAGTGTTTTCGGGACCCCCTGTATATGCAATTTGTTGTGTTTTATTTTGCCTTGGAAAGTATCACTCTGGCGTGTGCAGAGTGATAATTTTCTCCAGTCAGTAAATAATAGCGTCTTTTTCATACCCGAGTGACTACTCACCAGCTGTAGTAAGACAAATGCATGTAACCTTGTGTCTTGTTTTTTTATTCATTTCAAAGGAATGCAAGTACAATGTACAGCAAAGACACAGCACGACGCGACAGAGAGAAGCAGTGCAGGAGAGAGACTTAGGACCTTGTTTAAGTGTCAAACTATAAGGGTCAGCTGGACCCAAAGTCAAGTCCAATAGTTCCCAGCACCTGGTGGCGTGGCAGCCTCGGCCAGGTACGGCAAACACTTTTCTGTGTTGTTTGCAGGAAGATAAAGGGATGAGTTCAGTTGTATCTGTCCCATTGTAGTGATGGATGTTAGGTAACAAAAGATACTGCTGTGGTGATGCAAAGCAATCTTCCTGTTAGTTAACTGACGCCCCCTAGTGTCCATCAACCATGGCCGTTATTGAACTACCTTACATCTGGCACCAAACCTACAGTAGCTACAATGTATGCACGGTTTTCTCCCATGTTCCATGATCCATATAAAACACAACAAAGCTACACTACACATGTAAATGTTGAATACCTCCCATATCTCCATAAATTTGACATTTTTTCAACAGTTCTCACAGAATAGGGCGACATCATGACACCGTTTCAAGTTTTGGACACTCGGGCACTTCAGTACTTAAAATCTCTAGTTGCTGCAAACTTCGCACATCTCATTTACAAAATCGGCCAACTGCAGTGTTAAAATTAAAAATACCACACTTGACTGGTGGTACATTGCAACATAAATAGTCAGCTGCTATGACAATGAAATAAACAGTAAATATACAAAAAATCTGCAGTGGAGAAATGTGTGTTTCTTTTTAAAGCAGGCTTATTGTACAAACATACAGGCCAAGTTCAGTTGTAGTGGTGGGAAGTGCATGTTACCGCTACAATCAATGGATTTTAGGGATTAACTACATTACATACACTGGCTAAGTCATATTTCCTATCTTTATTTTGGTGAGCCCTCTTCGTTTGCTGTCAGGAAGCTTAATTTCCTCTCTTATACGTCTGATCTGGATTGCAATTATGATTAACGTGTGCTTTGGTGTTTGTTACTTTGCTTCTTAATTATTACAAACAATGAATTGTCATCCTCATTGGGCTCAAATCCATCTTACGCAACATTAATGCAAGGAACTGTCATGCAAACATGATTTACAATACAAATTGTACTGTTACAGCAGCCCAGTGAGCCTATTCTACTTACTACACAAATATGCAGTTGGATTCTTTACGCTTGGAAAGGAGGAAAGGGCCCATTTGAAACACATTAACATGCTGCACTACTTTGTGACCATTTTGCACAGGAAGTGTATTAGCAGCTCAGAAAAAAGGCAGAAAGAGTTCAAGTGTACAATCCATGACCTTGCACATTCATCCACATACATTTACAGCAAATCCAAAACATGAGACACTAAGAGCGGATGAATGCTGACAAGACTACTGTACTACAGCTCAGACTTTTATACCTTAAACCCACCGCCAGAGGGCGCTGTTGTTCTTTTCTATTTACGTCTATTCTCAGCAGCAGTGCAATGGAAGAAGGACATATGTATCAACTTGAGTAGTAATAAAGGTTATTTTATGAATAACTAATTAAGAAGAATACACAGCAGGAGGCATTCTACTCTACTTGACCATTTCCTCATCTTTTTTTCAACATGACACTGCCACTGTGGCACTTTTGGATTAAAAACTGCACTTTTTCCTCTTTCAATATAACACAAAACAGAACATCGTTAAGAGTGTTTGGGGAAAGTTGTCCACTAATCTTTGCTGGCAGCATCCAAAGCATTTTGCATCATTTGAATGGTTTAAATAAAGGTGAAAGGAAATAAAATATAAGAAATTCGATTTGAAATGGGAGTCCTGTGTCCATTGTGGCGTGTGCCAGTGGGGATGATGAGTCACATCTTGGCCGCTCTCATCTCAGGAAATCACGACTACAGGTGACAAAGAAGGAACGTTAAAGGAACAATATGTAACAATTTGACATGAACATTTTCAAATTAATAACAAATCAACTTAGATAGCACTTGTAATAAGAAGAATAGCATCTCAGTTGTCACCATTTTTTAAATTAAACTTTATTATTAAGGGAGAAAAAAATCCAAACCTACATGGCCCTGTGTGAAAAAGCGATTGCCCCCGTTAAAACATAACTTAACTGAGATTAATTCAGATCTATCAGTCTGGAAATCAGTCTGGCTATAAAGCCATTTGTAAAGCTTTGGGACTCCAGTGAACCAGTGTGAGAGCCATTATCCACAAATGGCAAAAATATAAAATAAAATTCCTCCACAGTGCTGTAAAAGACTCATTGTTGCTCAGGGTGGCCCAACCAGTTATTCGGTTTAGGGGGCAATCACTTTTTCACACAGACCCATGTTGGTTTGATTTTTGTCTTCCTTAATCAGCAGAAGTTTCATTTAAAAACTGCATTTGTGTTCAGTTGTGTTGTCATTGACTAATATTTAAATTTGTTTGACAATCTGAAACATATAAGTGTGACAAACATGCAAAAAAAAAAAAACAATCAGGAAGAGGACAAACACTTTTTCACATCACACATGTATATACACACACACATATCTATCTATCTATCTATCTATCTATCTATCTATATAAATATTTATTCACTCCTGATCAAAATCTTAAGACCAGTTGAAAAATTGCTAGAATTTGCATTTTGCACATTTGGATCTTAATGAGGTTTTAAGTAGAGCTACAATATGCAAAAACAAGAAGGGGGAGTGACACAAAAAACATTTTGAAAAAGTAATTTATTGAAACAACAATTAAACTGAAATAGGCTGTTTATCAGCTGATCAAAAGTTTAAGACCATCAGTCAAAAAATAACAAAAAAACAAAACATTTTCTCAGTCAGGCTCAGTAATGAGCAGCTCCACCATTCTTGTTAATCACTTCAAAAATTGGTTTGGGCATGCTTGACGCCCTCCACTGTGCCGGGTAGAAAACATCTCAGGTGGGATCTCCTTGTCATGCCAGTAACGTTGGAAGCCATCTGGACCGTCAAGGTTACATTTTTTCTCATCAGAGAATAAAACTTTTTTCCACCTTTCAATGTCCCATGTTTGATGCTCCCTGGCAAAGTCTAAACAGGCAGGTCTGTGGCCTTGAAGGAGACAAGGTCTTTTGAATTAGTTTTTTTGTTTTTTAAACCCTTTTTGCACAGATGCCGTCTAATGGTTATTGCGCTGCAGTCGGCACCAGTAAGGGTCTTAATGTGGGTGGAAGACCGCCCTGTGTCTTGATGGACAGCCAATCGGATCCTTCGGCTCAGCGCAGGTGTGATTTTTTTGGATTTACCACTTGACTTTTTTATTCCATAATGCTCAGGATCTTTCAAAAAATGTAGAATGGCTGATTTACTGCTCCCAACCTCAGCAGCAATGGCACGCTGCGAGAGGCCTTGCTTATGCAGCTCAACAATCCGACCACGTTCAAAAAGAGAAAGCTTCTTAGCTTTAGCCATCAGGAGGGCATGACAGTGTGAATGCCTGACAGAAAATGAACATTTTGAGCATATTTTGGCTTGATCAGATGATAGACAACTTATTTCAGGTATTTTTGTTTTTTGTTTAAATTACAAGTTCCAAATGTTTTTGTCTCAGTCCCCCTTCTTGTTTTTGCATACTGTACCTCTACTTAAAACCTCATGAAGATCCAAATGTGCAAAATGCAAATTCTAACAATTTTTCAACTGGTCTTAAGATTTTGATCAGGAGTGTACCTATAAATATATATATACTGTATATATATATTTTTTTTTGTCAGTGAAACATGGGCACATAGACGTGCGACCATATTAGAGTCCACTAGAACAATAATTGCAGTATAAGGTCGTTAATACTTCACAGTGAATGTTTGTCCCGTATCTGTACAATAACAACAATATCTAATAATAATACTGTTGATAAATGCTGTCTGTAAATGCTGTGTTAAGTTCTGTTAAGTTACACTCCACAGCTGCAAAAACACAATTTATCTTTACTGCTACTTTAAATCATCTACTCAATGTTACAGTGAGGTCAAGTTGTACCACTGATGTGTGTCGCTCCTCAGCGGTTGATTCTGTTTCCCTGACAACAACCGCCTTGGTCACCTGCATGTCTGGATGCTGTTGCCTGGCTTCTTGGATTGCGATGGCCAGAGCCTGTCAGCACACAGTCACAAGATCTTAAGTTCTAATGTTGTGTTTGGAAAAGTTGTTCACATGGACGTGTGCAGCTCACCTGTTCCTGGTCCACATCATCATCTCCTGTGATGATGATCCTCTTCTCAATCCTGGTCTCTGAGTAGCCTCCTTTCACCGTCTGCAGTACACAATGGTCTTACACACTCAACAATACAAGTATAACACACCACACTGCACCTCACAGTGTAACAAACCACCTTTTGCCACTGTTAACTCATGTGCTTTGTTAGTTTTTATTCTCTACCTTGGTGACCTGTGTGGTTGCAGAGGTAACATTTTCAGTGACGAAGATGGGCGACCCTGACGCTTCTCTTCCAAGACTGCCCATATGCACCTGTTAGGGAAGAAAAGAAAAAAAACAACCAAGCACCCACTGATCACAACTAGGGCTGTCAAAAATGATGTGTTAACAAATGTATTCAATTAATTGTCTTAAAATTAGGGCTGTCAATCCATTAATCGCATTTTGCCCACAGTTAACTCATAATTAATCACACTTAATTGCAGACAGAAATAGTTTTTAGTTGTAATAAGTAGGGATGTAAATGTTGTTGTAAACAATTCAATACTACGACAACTACATCAAATTTTATGTACAGGGATATACATTTTAGAAATATGTGCCATTACTTTATTCAAAAAATATCATACAGTTACCCCGCGACCCTAATTAGGATAAGTGGCACAGAAAATGGATGGATGGATAACATACAGTTAGAAATCCCCCAGTTTTTGCACGTTTACTGCAAGCAGCGTTTGTCCCACTTTGTTTGATGGCCCTTGAAAGCACCTTCTAATGTGCATATTTGTATGTTGGACTTTCTGGAAAAACAAACTCCAGGCCCGTACTGGTGGACGGGGGCTCTGTATTCATTTCTTGCTTTTAATCTGATGTTGTTCCTTTCATAGCTTTACACAATACATAATAAATAAGATAAATCTGATCGCTATAATGTACGTATGTTTTACTGGTGTGTTAAATATCTTTCCCGTTGACTAGCTAGCACGCCGCTAATGCTATTTACATCCATTCTCGTACCCAGCTATGGTCACATTGACACAAGCCCCCAAATAGTTGTCCTCGGTTATGCCTGCCAATTTTTTCTCACATTTCAAAGCAAAAAAAATCAGCCGAGAGACAGCTTGCATTTAAAAAAAACTCTTGTTGGTTGGGATACTCGTATGCCAAGACATGTTCCAATGATAAGGTCATCTCAAATAAAACTTTCTGTGCAAAAAAATGATTGTAAATCTCAATTTTGGTTGACACTCTCAGACGGGTATTGATACTGATTATTGCAGTGTAATTTTCAATGGTGTAGAATTGAATTATACGTATCATGCTGGGAAGAGTTTCTAATATTTTGCCTTGTGTATAGTAAAACTACACCACTGAAAACTACAACTGCAATAATCAGCCTATTGTTACAGTAATACCTCTCTATGAATGAAATGTTATCTTTGTCAAGGCGGAATTTATTGCTATACATTTATGAATATATTTAGATCAGGTATGGACGTTTAAAGCCAAGAAAGAGAGAGAGAGAGGTTAAAATTGGAGAGGTCATGCAGTTCATACTCACAGGGGAGACACTCTGTCTCGTACAGTAAGACATGTCACTCAGACTTGTGATACAGTGGTCCTGGAATAAAAAAGAACCAAAATTGTGAATCTGCTTGATCGATACAATTGTTTTACTGCATTTGACTCTGGCGTAAAAAAAAAACACTCATAATTCCAACAGTCACTTTTATTGAAAATGATCTGAAATCAGGTCATATGACCTTGACACAGCTGTGTGTCAAAAATAGTCATCTTTATGGTCCTCTCAATTACTCACAGATTTTGGTCATTTACTGGAGGTCCTGGAATTTAACTCCCACAAAAAGAGGGGCTCTCCTGTAATACAATTTTAAACTTCTGTGTTTGTTTTTTCTCATAAAATACAACTTATTCTTGTAATATTATTTTTTCGTCAGAAAAAAATCAAATATCTGCATCCATCCATTTTCTATGCCGCTTCTCCTCACTAGGGTCGCGGAGGTATGCTGGAGCCAATCCCAGCTGACTCAGGGCAACAATATCTGTATTTCCTAACTAAAATATTACTTTATTTATGCAATAAACTGTATTGATCCACAATAAAGTGAAACTTCAATTTTCGTATGCCCCCCTTTTTGTACAATTTGGTTTTCGACAAGATTTTTCACCAAATTTTTTTCACAGTTTCCCGATACTGTATCAGTTTTCATACGGCCAAACGTTGCATGTAACAAACTAGTCTGTTTGCTCACAGATCATTCTGCGGAATCGAGCCCTCAAAGAAAGAATCCCACATGTTGGTGATTCAGGCGCTGTGATTGTTTTAATTGAGTGCAAAGACAAAAGAAATGTGAAATGCTCATTTTTCCAATTCATTAGTCATTTTATTTCACATTGTTTTCTGTATGTAAAACTATAATTATTGTCTATAAAATTTATTTTTTGTTAATATTTTTGGGTGTCTTGAACAAATTAATTGGATTTACATGATTTCTTATGGGAAAATTGTTTTGGTTTTCTTACATTTTGGTTTGCGTTTGAATTTTTTGGTTTGACTGTATCTTTCACTGGACTGGACTTACTTGATCTGTGAACTCCACTATAGTTGTCGTGACCTCTGACCCATTGGGCTGTGTCTCCGTCAGGACGTCACTCTTCTTGACTGTGGCTGAAGCCATGACATCACTGGCTTCCCGGCTCAGAGGTGCGGCACTACTGGCCCGACTGTGCGATGAGTCCCTGTCCACCGAAGATGATACTGGCACCGACCTCTTTGGCTTTTTAGGCACTATGGGCTTGGAGAGGAAGAAACGAGTACATGTTTTTAAGAATAGAGACAAACTGGCATTCAGTGGTGTGAAAAAGTGGTTTCCCCCTTCCTGATTTATTATTTTTTGTTGTTGTTGCATGTTTGTTACACTTAAATGGTCCAGATTATTGATCAAATTTAAATATTAGTCAATGACAACACAACTGAACACAAAATGCAGTTTTTAAATGAAACTTTTTACTATTAAGAGAGAAAAAAATCCAAAGCAACAATCGCATTTCCACACAGGGCTCTGTGTGAAAAAGCGATTGCCCTAAACCTAATAACTTGTTGGTCCACCCTTAGCAGCAACAACTGGAATTAAGCGTTTGTGATAACTTGTAATGAGTCTCTTACAACGCTGTGGAGGAATTTTGTCCCACTCATCTTTGGAGAATTGTTGCAATTCAACCACATGGGAGGGTTTTCCAGCATGAACCGCCTTTTTAAGGTCATGCCACAGCATCTCAATAGGATTCAGGTCAGGATGTTGACTAGCCACTCCAAAGTCTTCATTTTGTTTTTATTCAGCCATTCAGAGGTGGTAGCCGGACATTCTCCTTCAGGATTTTTTGGTAGACAGCAGAATTCATGTTTCCATTTATCACAGCAAGTCTTCCAGGTCCTGAAGCAGCAAAACGGTTGAATGGTTGTTGCTGTTAAGGGCGGTCAAATCAGTTACTCGGTTTAAGGGCCAATCACGTTTTCACACAGGGCCATGTAGGTTTGGATTTTTTTTCTGCCTTAATATTGAGAAGTTTCATTTAAAAACTGCATTTTGTGTTCAGTTATGTTGTCCTTGACTAATATTTAAATTTGTTTGATCTGAAACATTTAAGTGTGGCAAACATGCAAAAAAATAAAGAAATCAGGAAGGGGGAAAACACTTTTTCACATCATATGTATACACTCCTGATCAAAATCTTAAGACCAGTTGAAAAATTGCTAGAATTTGCATTTTGCACATTTGGATCTTAATGAGGTTTTAAGGAGAGCTACAATATGCAAAAGCAAGAAGGGGGAATGAGACAAAAATCATTTTGAAAAAGTAATTTATTGACAAAAACAACAATTAAATTGAAATAGGCTGTTTATCAGCTGATTAAAAGTTTAAGACCATCGCTCAAAAAATAACAAAAACTCTCCAAACCAGAACAAAAATCGTCTGAGTAGGACTCAGTAATGAGTAGTTCCACCGTTCTTGTTAATCACTTCAAAAATTGGTTTGGGCATGCTTGATGCGAGTGTTTCCAGGAGGCTAGTGGGAACATTGCTCCACGTGGTGAAGATGGCTTCATGAAGGGCATCAACTGTCTGGAACTGATGGCCATTTTTATAAACTTCCCTTGCCATCCATCCCCAGATGTTCTCTATGGGATTTAAACGAGGGGAACATGCAGGATGGTCCAAAAGAGTGATGTTATTCTCCCTGAAGAAGTCCTTGGTCAAGCGAGCATTGTGAACTGCAGCGTTGTCCTGTTGAAAAACCCAGCTGTTACTACACAGACGAGGGCCCTCAGTCATGAGGGATGCCCGCTGCAACATCTGCACGTAAGCACCCGCTGTTTGACGACCCTGCATCACCTGAAGCTCCAGTGTTCCACTGAATGAAAAAGCACCCCAGATCATGATGGACCCCCTCCACTGTGCCGGGTAGAAAACATCTCAGGTGGGATCTCCTTGTCATGCCAGTAACGTTGGAAGCCATCTGGACCGTCAAGGTTACATTTTTTCTTATCAGAGAATAAAACTTTTTTCCACCTTTCAATGTCCCAAGTTTGATGCTCCCTGGCAAAGTCTAAACGGACAGTTTTGTGGTGTTGAAGGAAACCAGGTCTTTGAATTGGATCCTTCGGCTCAGCGCAGGTGTGATTTTTTTTGGCGACTAACACTTGACTTTTTTGTTCCATAATGCTCAGGATCTTTCAAAAAATGCAGAATGGCTGATTTACTGCACCCAACCTCAGCAGCAATGACACGCTGCAAGAGGCCTTGCTTATGCAGCTCGACAATCCGACCACGTTCAAAAAAAGAAAGCTTTTTAGCTTTAGCCATCAGAAGGGCATGACAGTGTGAATGCCTGACAGAAAATTTACATTTTGAGCAGATTTTGGCTTTTATAGCTTGTGGTCTTAAACTTTTAATCAGCTGATAAACAGCCCATTTCAGTTTAATTGTTGTTTTCAATAAATTACTTTTTCAAAATGCTTTTTGTCTCACTCCCCCTTCTTGCTTTTGCATATTGTAGCGCTACTTAAAACCTCATTAAGATTCAAATGTGCAATGTCTATATATATAAATATATATATATATGTGTGTATATATATATGTGGTTTGTATAGCAGCTATAAAAAAAAGACACTCTCACACCACTGTAGATTACACATACCGAACACATTACTGCCAAAAAATAGGCCGACCGGAAGTAGATCCGTTCTGCACATGCGTAGGAGGCGCGATTGAATCCATAAGGGTGACATTTCTAAATGTTGCAATGTTCACCTTTGTTCCCCACTATTATTCAGGTAAGTAGCTATTTTATTATTATAACTTGTAGTACATTAATTTTTTTGTGTCTCTTGTCATATTTTCTCGCTCGTTAATATAGTGAGGAACTAAGACAATGTTGTTATCTCAGGCTAATAACATGCTACTGCATAGCCAGATGTACAGTTTGTTCAGGTATTCTTATTTGATGGGAATTTGGAACATTTCACGTGATACTTTAAAGACGGTGTCTTTTATTTTTAGGAAGTCCAAAAATAGTCAATAAGCTGCTTCATGCTCAACACTTGTACCTGCACATCAGGCCTTTTAGCTTCTGTCCGCACATCTTCAGTCTGGATATGCTTGGCTGGAGGACTGCTACTCGCTCCTTTGGACAAAGAAGGAGCAGCTACCAAAGGAGGTGGTGGCAGCTCCGAGGGGCCTTGCTGCAGGAGGAAGTCGATCCCGAAGCGCAGACCCCCATCAGGTGACAGGTCCCGCTCGCCCAGCTCTGACATCCCCCGGGAGAACTCCTCCATGCCCGTGTGCAGGTCTGTGAGGACGGTGAAGTCGACCTCGGCCTCCAGGCTGGACGTGGAGCTGACTGTGATGCTGGAACATTTGCGCTCAATGCCCAGGTGGGTTTCCTTTAGATACGGGAGCTCATGATCTTGATCGTCTTCCGAAGCTGAGCCTAGGCGTCTCTCCCAAGGTTCCCGCTAAATAGAGAGTCCATGCCAAAATGTAATGTAGTTTTAGGGGTGTCATGAAGTCTCACGAGATTAAAACATGACAATATTTCTCATAAAGAAAAACAGTGTATCGCGGGACAGTCAAGTCTATCGGACTGTGACCTGTGGCATCACTACTGTGAATCATAATATACGTAATATGGAAGTGGCAGTGTGCCAGGTAGGATTTGACCTGCACATTAAGTGCTTACGCACACTATAATCCTTGTAATCCTACCTGCTCTCGGCGTTCCCAACATCACTCGCTTGCGATGTGTGACTGTTTTATTCATGTGAGTTCAACAGCTGCTGTTGTGTTAAAGTTCAAGCAGAAAAAGTAGTAATTCTACATGTAATCAAACTTATTTAAGATTTGTCAGATCAAAACATGATTGCTGCATATGACTTTGATCAAAACATATGATAGTACCGTCTGATTCAGACCTACTTCCTTCTTCTGCACTCTAAGCATCATGAGAACTGTAGTTCTTTTAGCGTAAACATAAAACTATTGCACTGCTACTACTATCTACTGCAGGGGTCACCAACGTTTTTCCTTGTGAGAGCTACTTTTACAAAATGAAAATGGCCAAGAGCTACTCATTTTTGTAACATTTATTTTCAGAGCTTATTTTAAACCCAAACAAAGCGAATATGCTTGTTTTACCAGAA